>NC_079519.1:28796418-29096418 GCF_000801105.2 Raphanus sativus | reverse complement strand
CCAATATAATGTAAATTTTATAACCTCTAACATAATAAAAATATTAAATAGTAATTATTAATGCATTATTTTATAATTACTTATTTCATAATTTTTAATCAATAAATTTAATAAACACAATTTATTTTGAAATTTACAAATTTACCATAAATTATGTATTGAAAATCTAAAATACACATCTTTTTGAAATAAACTTCTTTTATAAAACGTGGATATTTTTGGAAGGGAGGGAATATATTATTCTAAACTGGCCGCAGTTGCAAAGCTGAAAAATTGATTGACAATTTCACATTTTGTCTTTGTCATCATTTATCTCAAGCATGCGTTGGTCTTTCATTTTCGCTACCCTTATTTTCCAGCTATTTTGATTTGCTACGTTTTATGACGATCATTATCATTAGTTATCAGGTTGGAAATATAAACTAATTCTAGAATTTGTTAATTATTTTTTTTCATTTCCGCTTGGCTTAAATAAAATAGAATCATATTTGATTTAATCATATTAGATATTCAGTATTAAGTTAATGAACATATAATTTTTATTAACATAAATTAATTTAAAACTTATTTATATTCTATGATAGAATGACCTCAAAGATTATGATTTATGGTCGATTAATGTTGAAATGGATTATATCTCTCGGAGCATCCTAATTGATTTAAAGTCAGTCAATACCAATTTGAAAATAAAATAAAATAAATTTACTATAAAAAGAGAAAACTGAGGATAAAAAGGATATTCATAAACACACACACAATTTGGCACAAGATGTAGATTTTTGATTGCTTATTGATTTTTTTGTTGAATTCATCATACTTAACGATTTCTTAGTTTGTTTTTCTTGTGATCGTCTTTGATCAATCAATATATGTCTTTCAAATATCTCACCGTCGAATTTGAGTATACTTCCCATATGTATCAAATTCTTAAGCAATTGACTCTGCATGTGAGGATCGAACCCACCACCACGTAATAGACGCATGCATAACTTCGCCTTCTGAAAGGAAGACAATTGGCACTGTCAGTAGAGATTTAGAAATCAATGCCGAAATATTAAAGATGACAGGAGGTGATCTCAGTGGCACATGGACTACCCCGCTGATAACAGATCTTGCCACCGTGATGACCATGATGAAAACCCTGATGGAGCTTCTTGCAAAACAAGATGCGGCGAAAAAATGTGCAATTGATCATCTTAATTTCATAGCCACCACTGTAATGCTATCTGTTTCTATTAACGGTGAGCCCGAAGAAAACCAAGAGCTAACTCTTTCAAACAAACAAACCTATAGTTTATGGAGCCGATCTAGAAACAAATTGGAAAATCACCATCCTCTATAACATGATTATGACATCGTCTCAAAGATTTATAAAATAACAAGTTCGAGTTCAAGGATGTGTCGTGTCCTCGCCACAACGCAAAAACTCCCTTCGCAAGGTGCAACGGAAGGATTTCAAGAATTTATGGAAAATTGAAAGGATTGGTACTGATAAGTTTTTTTTTGATTAATAAATCTTGAGAAGTGGTTATTAAAGTCTCTACCATTTTTACTGATAATAATTTTTTGAAAATTTCTTTTATGCATATTCAATATATTAAAAAGGAAATTATCTTGGTTACAAAAGAATAACCAAAGGAATTCCCCTTTCAATATCTCTCTTGTGTTTTATAGATATTGGAATACACATAAACTAATATGCTGAATGTGATAAATGAAATAAACATTTGATGTTCGTCTAGTGACATAAAAGCTTTGGACTAGTAAGCAATCTGAGTTCGAATATAACCTAATGTATTTTATTATATAAGCTACGCGCATATAAATTTGTGGTTTACCGTTCTTTGAATACTTAGAAAAGATGATTTATTTGTGAGATTATTTTAGATACTTCTACCGGTCCATAATTTCACGTTAAACAAAATGATGATGAAAGAAACGAAATAGACGAAGTTCATGTACCTGACATATATCCCCTCGTGATTTATTTAATTCGTATGATTTGATTTGTCGTAAGCCACGTTTTCAACCACTCATATGGCATAAAACAATTGACTAAAACTCTGACCACCACAGGAATAATGACAATTGTGTATATTTATTTATTATCAGTGATATCTAAACGAAACTTTTATACGTTTTATTTCGTAAACGTATTAGATAGTCCGTAAGTTGAAAACTAGTCTTTGTGGGGTTTTAATGGTCAGTATCGAATTGTATTCAATAGCCATCAGTATAAATCTAGCAGACGTTTTAACAATATAAAACTTTGTGACTGTCTGAATGATGCTAAAGCCCAAGAGAAAGTATTATATACAAGTTGGTTTATGATGACTAGCTTATTGATAAAACGGTCGGTTTTGGCAGCAGAGCCGGCGCTGGACCTAAGAAAAAGAAACATAGTTTCCGGCCGATAAATAATATCAATATAATCAGCCACTAATTTTCTAATGTGCGTCTTTAGTATAGTGATTAAAAAGCATTTGTTCTTGACCCCAAACCCCGAGTTCGAATAATCCCGTCTACAACAATTTTTCCAGCCATTTTTTCGTTTTGGACTTCTAGACTTTAAAAATCTAGGTCCGACTTTGTTTGAACGGTGTAGAGTTTTGGTTAGAAGATGGCGGAGACATTTGCCAAAGGCATGAGAGAAAGATTTGCTTTCGTTAGATAGGTGGGTTCAAGCAAGACTATGTGTGAAGGCGTTGTTCTGCCAAAGGATGGCGATTTTTCTTAGTGAAGGTTAATTTGTTGGAACATGAGTTGTTTGGCTGAACTGATGAATGGTATGGCAGTGTGCAGTGTCTCAGAGATTTGTGTCGATGAAGAAAATCCGGAGCTTCAGTGTGTTGGCTGGAGGTCGGTTATTTCCCATGAGGTAAATCAGTGTTTCTTGGGTGCGAGGTTAACTCCAAAAGCATGAAAGGACTGGACGTTGTTGTGGGTGGTTCGGTGGCTAGTTCTAAACAAATCAGTTCTGGTATTTTTCTGACGCTGTTGAAGTTTCCTTCCTCGCTTTGTCAGTAGAAAATGGAAGAGTTCACTGAAAGTACGAGATGAGTCTGACACAGAGAGTAATACGTACAAGTACAATGTTTTATTTATTTCATAACATATTACAACAAAAACATAGTGAAAATTTCTCTTTACAAAGATAAATTGTCTTACTAACTCTTTTCCGAATTGACTACCATGTCACTCTCAGATAGAGACATTAGCCTAACATGTTCCTATATCTATCATTGACCCAAGAATATCTCATGATCCCTAGTCCTTATGCTTTATGTCTACTCTCATTCAACACCAAAACCCTTATGCTGACAACATTTCTTTTGAGGTGGTGTCTAACCTAAGACACATTTATTTTTACTTATACTTGTAGATTTCGTGGTTAACCTTAACCAACTTCCCAATGAAGAGATATTTCCATAAGAGTTCCAAAATTCTCTTATGGACTATTTCTAAATCTTGTTCAAAGCTTTTTGGAAATTTTCCCTTGATGATTTACCATTTTTCCTAGGCAAATTATTGCTTGCTTAGTCTCCAAGTAACCTTTAGTTCAGTTCTAAGCGGCTCCAAATCCAGTCTTCAAGTATGTTACACATCTTCGTTTTACGTAACATTTCGTGTACTATTTTATGTAGTACTTTGCAACTGGTACAAGAATACCTTGAAGAGTTGTTTTTCTTTTGTTTATAAAACTCAGTCACCACTGCACTAACAATCCCTTGATTATTGTGTTTTATAATACATATTCAATACACTACAAGAAATTGTTACTATATAGTGTAAGTAAAACACTATTACAGAATAGCATAGTGTTATGGTGAACGTTATTTCTGCCCTCGCAGTCTTTTCTATGGACTTTATATAGCGTTTTATATATGCTATGCTAATTAATTATTTTGATATCGATTTATTAATTGTGCAATTTTAAAACTTATAATAATATATAATAATTGCTAACATAGCATTATTAAAAAAAATAAAAAAACATATCAAATTTTTTACATGTTTATAACAAGTATATCAAACTAAAACAAACTAAATCAAATTTAAAAAATAAAAAATAAACCTTAACCAAAAACAATTAAACCTAAACCACACAATTAAACCACAGCCCCATCTAAACCCTGAACACCATGTTCTCTCTGCCACAACACCACAACTACGACAACGCCTTGCACCACCGCTGCCGAGACCACGCCTTGCACCATTGCTGCCGAGACCACGCCTTGCCTCCTCCACAGTCAAGCCTCTTGTGCATCCTCCAATTCACTTTAACAAAAAAATCAAATCAGATTCAAAGGAGAGAAAGAGAGAGGGAGAGAGAGACGCCGTTCTTTCACACCACCTCCAGGTCTGTTCTCTCTGTCTCAACCTTGACGAGATGAAGAAAGAGACCTTGTTGTTATGATTTTCTGATATGTGACTTTGTCTTCATGAACGGAAGAGAGAGTTGAAAGGAGAAGAAAGAGAAGACAAAAGAAGAGTCATACACTCGAGGGGTGAGAAGAGCTAGTTACAGTTGATAAGAGAAGAGTAGCCATGGCGGCAGCTGGTCACGGCTGAGAAGGGGAGAGCGTCAACACGGCTAAGAAGTGGAGAGAGTCAACACGGCTATGGCTTCTGACGATTTTTGATGGAGTATTTGAGAAGCTTGTCGTCATCTTCGTCTAGCCGTGAGTTTTCTCTCCTCCATTTACGAAGAACAAAACAAAATTGATTCAAAACATATATATATATATATATAGAGAGAGAGATATGACCATCGATCCCAACCCTTACCTTATGAGTTTTCACTAACTCAATAATTAGGTTGTTGGTGCGCCTCGAACCCATGACCTCACCTTTTAACAACTCTTACACATGACAAGCTGTCACCAATTGAGTTGCATATCAACTGGTGACAGCTTGTCATGTAGAAGAGTTGTTTAAGGGTGAAGTTTTGAGTCGAGGCGTACCAACAACCTAATTATGAAGTTCGTGAAAACTCATAAAAAATGTTGAAATCGATACTCTGCAGATCTGTGAGCCAAGGGTACGGTGGACATGACGAGAGATGACATGTAGTGGTGGTGATGAGGGCGAGGAATTGAAGGGAGAGGTGATGGTGATAAATGTGGCGGTGGTGTTGGTTACAAGATGGCGTAGGCACAAGATTTTGTAAGATCTGTGTAAATGAGGGAGATGAGTAGTCCAAGAGAAGAAAGAATTTTAATAAAGTATTCATTGTATTTGGTACCCTTGAATTCAAAATTATCGATGGCCAAAATTAAACAAAAGGTTATCTCTACCTCCATAGATTAACCAATGAGAGTCCATCCTTTTCATTTGTATTTTAAACACATTTGTAAATATTTTTTTTTTTTTCCGTCAACAGAGTTTTTATTAGAATTGAAATGGGCCAAGCCCAGAGCATACAAACTAAAACAGGGCCGAAGCCAAACGAGAAATACAAACAAGGCCTATACATCTAGGGCCTCCACAAACAAGCTAACTGGGCCTACAGCCCACTCCAGCCCAAACGCGTTGAAGCCAGCCCGCGCGTCAAGGAGCCGGACACGTGGATAGATCTAAACCCTCAGCTCACCACGCGTCACTCCTGCTTCCACCCGACCGCCGCTGCTTCACAACGCCACCGAAGCACCGCTTCCGAAACCCTAGTTTCACCGGAGCTCGTATTCCCGACGAGCCTCCACTACCACCATCGCTTTTTTCGCTTTTGTCCTCACTGCAGAGAGCTACATCGATCTCTTCGAAGTCTCATCCGCTTACTCAAAGCCGCGACCACATGCATCCACGAACCACGATCTAAACCCGATTCTAAAACTGAATCCAAACCCTACCTCACACGGATAAGAGGCACCAAGAGCTGACGAGACGAGACTGTGGAAGCCCTCGTCACCCAGAAGCAGGAGCCGGCGTCGGCTGAGCTTACGTAGCCCCAACCCCCCGGAGACAGACCGGCGGCGACGGAGCTTTAAAAGCCTCCGCCTCCCGGAATCGAATCTCTACACTTGCAGAAGCGACCTCACCGCAACATCCTCACCACCAGTTTGCGTCTTTACTCCAGAATCGAGACCACCGAAGACGTCGGTTCACTACACGAGTAAGCGGCGACCGTCGGTGACTGAGCCAGAGCTCGGACAAGGCAAAACCAGGGAGGAGACGGAAGAGAATCCCCAGACGAACAACTTTGATGACATGAAGAGAAGCTCCGGCGGCGGCACGCACGCTCACGCGCCGGCCGCTCGCCGGAGTAAAGTAGATCTTCTTTCTCTCTCTCTCTCTCGGATACTCAGATGATGGTTTTAATACTAGTTATGTTAGATTCATTTGTAAATATTTTAATCTACAATATTTTAGTTTAGAGAAAGTAAGTTTAGTTGTTGGAATTAAGTTTAGAGTTTGTGATACAGAGTTTAATGTTTATATTTATGATATTGGATATAGTGTTTAAGTTTAGAGTTAAGATTTGAAATGAGTTTTAAGATTTGAGATTGATTTTGAAATTTTATATTCATAATTTATGCTTAGATTTACTGTCAATTAATAATGCAAGATGGATCTGATACCGAGAGAAATACGTACAGGTATAATGTTTTATTTATTTCACAAAGAACTACATTATAAACAATAGTGATGATTTCTCTTTGAAAATAAAAAATGTCTTACTAACTCTCTTCCGCGCTGACTAGCATCTCACACTCAAATAGAGCCTAACACGTTCCTAGATCTATTCACAACCCAAGAACTCCTCATGATCCCTAGTCCATATGATTTGTGTCTACTTTCATTTAACACCAAAACCCTTAGACCATCTCCAATGGTGCTTCATTTTTCACTTTTTGCTTTATTTTGAAGTAATTTTTACTCCAATGGTGCTTCATTTTTTGCTTCAAAATGAAACAATGAACAGTACTGCTTCAAATTTGAAGCAATACTGTTCATTGCTTCATTTTTGAAGCTGAACTTTATAAATTATAAATTGGTCCTTAACTTTTGTTTGTTCTTACATTTTGTTAAAATAAAATAAGTTAATCAATATAACCCAATTAACTTTTTAATATTTATTTATTATATAATTTTATTTAATTTATAATATTAAAATATTTTAAAAACATATATTAAATGAAAAATAACATTAAATTATTAATATAAAAGTGAAATACATGATTGATAACACCAAACTAAACATAAAATATTTATTACAACATAAAATGATACTTAATAATCTGGTAAATCACTTCCTGATCCACTAAGATTATTAAAAAGCTGCCCAAATGAAGTTGAAGTTTGAGGAGGTTGTTGAGCTTGTTGTTCTTCACTCCTCTCCAATAAAATCCGATTTTTTCAGATTGCATGTAAGCACGAACTTTAGGATCTTTTATGGAGTCAAATTATGTGTAATAATTTATATGATAATGTTGAATCTATAACAATTATGTTGGATTATTGTTAAAACAAAATAGTTGGGTAAAATTAGTAATATAAAAAAGTATAAGGTGTTATTAATAATTAATGATAAAAGAGAAAGAAAATATTCTTAAAATATTCCTTTTACAAAAAAGAAATGAAGCAAACCATTGGAGAAGATGTGCTTCATTTCTTGCTTCATTTTGAATAAAGTGCAATTTTGAAGCAAAAAATGAAGCCAACCATTGGAGATGCTCTTATACTTACAGCATTTTTCTGAAGTGGTGCCTAACCTAATGCACATTTCTTTCTAGTTATACTAGTAGATTTCATGGTTAACCTTAGCCAACTTCCCATGAAATATTTTCAAATCTTGTTAAAGTACTATAGAAATCTTTCTTCGATGATTTACTTTTTCTCCAATATAAATCATAGATTGCTTAGCTTCCAAATAATCGTTAGTTCAACTCTAAATTGACTACAAGTTCTTTTTTTTTGTAACACAAGTTCAATCTTGGTCTATTTCTTTTGGACTACAAGTTCAATCTTCAATTCAGCTACACAGTTTCGTTTTACATAACATTTCTTGTATATTTTAGATAGTACTTGCGACTAGTATAAAAACACCTTAAAGAATTATTTTTCCTCGGTTTCTAAAACTCAGTCGTCATTGAACTATCATTCACCCTTTTCCCCAACCTTCTTCCCAACCTCAGATGAACATTATTTCTTTTTGGTTGTCGTGTTTTGTCCAAAATTGATCGATTGTAACTGTTCTGATATTGGTTTACTCCAGTATTGAGGTTATTAATATATATATATATATATATATATATATTATTAAAAAGATATTATTCATGATTATGGGTACCAAAATTTAGACAATTATTGAAAGAAACAAGAAATATATAAAACACACATGAGTCTAGAGTCGCCCAAAAGAAAAGTAGGGAGCAGCCACGACAGGAGTCTTTGTTTCGCACTTGGGTTAACGTTTTCAAGAAGGTATGGAGAGAATGAGATATTCTTGTGGACTATATTATTATTACCTTGCAGCAAGTACTAATCAATCTAATAAAAATTTATAGTATAATCATACGATGCTTTTGGTTCTGATATTCTGTTTGGGTGCACTATTGACTTAAACAATATGGTCTATAAAGCTAAAAGAGTATATAATTAAGTAACATACAATATACACTTTATAAAATAATAATTAATAAACTAAAAATTATAATTATAATTTTCAATTATAATTTAAATTTTAAAATATAATATAACTTGATAATATAATAAAATAATTTTCCTAAATGTATTATAATTTGATAAGATAATAAAACAAATCATTTTAGAAATATTTAGGTAAATATATGATTTCATTAAAACTATAATTAATAATTAGCATATAAGGATTAAATAATTTTATACAACATTAAAATATTTTGTTTATTTTTTACAAATAAAATTAAGTTTTATTCTTAGTTTTATTTTAATAGTTTAGTTTTATTTTGTAAAAGTACATTAAAAACGCATCTATATTCTAAAACTTTATATAAATAAAAGTACAAAATAATCTAATAAGAAAGAGAGTACAATTACATCTATAAAATCTAGCTAACGTATATTACATCTATTTAAAAAGATTATATTAATAAAATATCATAATTTCAACACTATTAATGTATAAAAGTTTTACTTTATATGGTATTATATAGGGTGGTTTCAAATTATTTGAATTAGATTTTGTATAAAGCCGTATATTGGTGGGATAAAAGATTACGGGTGCCAATTTCATATTTATTCAGAATAAAGTAATTTTTGTTAATCAAATTTATGTTAATATGCTTAAGTTGTATTATTAAAAGACGCCACTGGTGTTATATTTTTACATATTTTCAAATTGAGTTTGTGAAGATTCGTTAGCTTTTACTTTGCATATATTATTTGATACTATAATGATGAAACATCAGATCAAAGTATTTGTTGATTTGTCCGATCGAATTTGGAGGAAATAAAAGGTAAATTGACTCATCAAAAAATGGCGGATCAAGCATATTATCAAACAAGACACCATGTCAATTTGATAGTTTATATTCCATACAAAAACTTGACAAAGAAAAAAACAAATTCCATACATTAGTTAATTTGTAAAAATCGGATATTTATTAGCTACACAAAAGAATCCACTAGTCTTTATTTTACTATGTTCTTTGATTAGATTATCTTACATAATACCAGTATAATCGTGTAATATTTCTGAACTTTGATTGGATATGATACGTCAGGTCATCCGTAAACCTCTTACGTGCCATGGAAAAACGAATGTTTATGTTTATGTTTTTTTCTTTTTGCTTTTTGGATTATGACTCTTTTCTTTTCTTTTGAGAAAGAATGACTTTCAATTTAGGATGATCTTTGTTTTATTAGAAGAACAAAATCTTTGACTGAGGTAATGATGTTACATGCATTACAAGTGAGATTAGATTTGAGGAATTTGTATAATTTAAAGAAAAAACCACCTCGAGTAATTAGGTAGTTATGCATACTTATTCTTATATCTTTGGCTTAACTAGCAATAGAAAGGATTTTTAACACTAAAATCCCTCGACTATGTTTGTTTTGGATAAAAACCCCCAAATTAATTATTTAACGAAATAATCCTCGAACTAACTTTATTTAATGAATTAAACCTTTCCAAGTCATAACTACTAGTACTACTGGTAAATCTTTGATTTAGGGGGTTTTACATTAAGTAAACATAGTTGGGGGGTTTTATCATTAAAAAAAATCTAAAATATAATAATATTACTAAAAATTAGTAACTTTCGTTTTAAAAATTAGCATTTTTAAAAAATTTATATAGATATATAAGTCGGATTTGTTTTTTAAAATCAACATTATATATGTATAAATTAAAAACCAAAAAAAAATATAAAAAAATATCTAAAGCTTTACATGTATTAAAATTTATCTAAAAAATAAAAAATGTAAAAGACAAGTAAATATAATAAAAAAAACTATATCTTATCTAGAAACTTTAATTTTCACAATTAGCATTTTTAAAATTTCTACAAATATATGAGTCTGATTTTTTTAAATCAACATTATATATGTATAAATAAAAATATATAATTAAAGTTATACATATATAATGTTGATTTTTTATAAAAAAAATCAGACTCATATATTTATAGAAATTTTTAAAATTCTAATTTTGAAAATTAAAGTTAGTAGATAATATATAATTTTTGGTATATTTTCTTGTCTTTTACATTTTTAATTTTGAGATAATTTTTATTACAGGTAAAGGTTTAGATTATTTTTTTCTATTTTTTGGTTTTTTACATTTTTAATTTATACATATATAGTGTTGATCTACAAAAGAATATCAGACTCACATATCTATATAAATTAAAAAGTATTATTTTGAAAATTAAAGTTACTAATTTTTAGATAATGTTATTTTATTTTGGATTTTTTTAAAAAAATTTTAATGATAAAACCTCCCAACTATGTTTACTTAATGTAAAAACCCCTAAACTAAAGATTTACCAGTAGTACTGGTAATTATAACCTGGGAGGGTTTAATTCATTAAATAAAGTTAGTTTGAGAGTTATTTCGTTAAATAGTTAGTTTGGGGGTTTTAATCCAAAACAAATATAGTTGAAGGGTTTTAGTGTTAAAATCCCAATAGAAACGATGAACTTTTCAAATTCGGCATCTTGAAGATGACTATAATTCTTATTTTTTTCTTGAGCAAAAGATGACTATAAGTCTCTTTCCATAAAAGAAAAAGGAAAGATGAATAGTACTGTGAGAAGGATTTTAATGGTCTAAGACAAATTTTAAAAAGAAACTTATTTATGATTATAGTAAAAATAATTTTCTAAAACGATATATCTTCTTCATCAAATACATAAATCTAAAACTATAAAAAATAAGTTTATTATGACAATTTTATAATTATATTATATAAAAAAATGTATTCAGAAGGTGAATTAGTCAAACTCCAGTGGAGATGATTTTTAAAATAAGTCTAAACTAATAACGTAGAAAATATTTTAATATCTTGAACTCTAAATAAATTTATACTAATCGGAAGTCTGAGAGAATGTCTTTTTTGATACATTGTAAATGTAGACACCATTCCGAAGATGAATATAAGTCTACGAGTGATAGTAATAGTTTCTTTTTTTCCAACAACTATTCATTAGATGTGGTTGTGATTCGAATGATGTCGTGTAATAGACTCCTTAGATTTTCTTATTCGTAGACCTTCCTCGTTATTTCCAATTAAAATATTTGGAAAACAAAAGAAAAAAAGAAACCAATTGAAGTGCATAGATAGAGAGAGACCCAAAAGGAAAAATGCCAAATGAATCAATCTCATAAAGAAAAGTAGAGGGTATAGGTCCACTATTGATGTGCTCATATACATGCTCCACGAACTTCTGTTCCTTTTTAATTTAATTTTTATCTATTTAGATGAATCCTTTTATACATCTTATCTATGAGACTATGACTATCATCACACATTATTTACATTTAATTTATACATTTCTCCTCTTTTGCGCCTATAAATAGCAACCCTCTCTCATTCTCTCAAGTACTCTCACATCAAAACAATCAAACAACACACAGAGCTAGCTACTTCAACCAAATACTTTCAAAGAAGAGAGAGAGAGAGATGGAGAAGAACATTAAGTTTCCAGTTGTAGACTTGTCCAAGCTCATTGGTGAAGAGAGAGACCAAACCATGGCTTTAATCAACAATGCTTGTGAGAATTGGGGCTTCTTTGAGGTACAGACATACATGTACTTGTAATATATATGATGCATATCTAGCTCTTTGAGTTTGTGTAATTTAATGGTAACGTGGATCTTTCTGTTTGGTGGTTAATTTGATTTTGCAGATAGTGAACCATGGTGTACCACATGATTTGATGGACAACGTCGAGAAGATGACAAAGGAACATTACAAGAAATCAATGGAACAAAAGTTCAACGACATGCTCAAGTCCAAAGGTTTGGAAAATCTTGAGAGAGAAGTTGAGGATGTCGATTGGGAAAGCACTTTCTACCTTCGTCATCTCCCTCAGTCCAATCTCTACGACATTCCTGATATGTCTGATGAATACCGGTACATATATATATTTTCTTATAAAGTCAACTTTAAGTCATATGATATGGTAACCAAAAGACATCATATTTTCTTTTACCTATATTAAAAAGCTTCTTGTGATATTTTATTTTCTAAACAGAATAACTATAATATGTTAGTTGGTAAAAACAGTTTTAATGAATTTTTTTTCACTTTAGAACATCCTTTTTATGTAATGAAGATAAAGTTGAGAAAAACGTCTAAAAACTCAAACACACTTTTTTGAAAGAGGCATACTGAAAATTTTTTATTTGGCAGGACGGCTATGAAAGATTTCGGGAAGAGATTGGAGAATCTTGCTGAGGATTTGTTGGATCTATTGTGTGAAAATCTAGGGTTAGAGAAAGGGTACTTGAAGAAAGTGTTTCATGGAACAAAAGGTCCAACCTTTGGGACTAAGGTGAGCAATTATCCAGCTTGTCCTAAGCCAGAGATGATCAAAGGTCTAAGGGCCCACACTGATGCAGGAGGCATCATTTTGTTGTTTCAAGATGACAAGGTTAGTGGTCTCCAGCTTCTTAAAGATGGTGACTGGATTGATGTTCCTCCACTCAACCACTCTATTGTCATCAATCTTGGTGACCAACTTGAGGTATGAATATGTTCACACCACATTTAAAAAAAAAAAGTTTTTTTCTAAAAACCCAATTGTTCGGTATTGGGTATTGGTTTGGTCCGGGTTTGATGTAACTGGAGAAAATGAGTAGTAAATGTTAGAACAGAGTTTATTAAACTAGAAGAGCAACGTTTCGAAAATCAAATGGCTTTGGGACATTTTGTTTGTTTTATCCTCAAATGGTTTCTTTGGAAATGGCTAAGGTGTAAGTTTAACCGGAAAATATTTTTCCTTATTGAATGTAGGTGATAACCAACGGCAGGTACAAGAGTGTGATGCACCGTGTGGTGACTCAGCAAGAAGGAAACAGAATGTCCATTGCATCTTTCTACAACCCGGGAAGCGATGCTGAGATCTCTCCAGCTTCATCGCTTGTCTGCAAAGAAACCGAGTACCCGAGTTTTGTTTTTGATGACTACATGAAGCTCTATGCTGGGGTCAAGTTTCAGCCTAAGGAGCCACGGTTCGAGGCAATGAAGAATGCAAATGCAGTTACAGAATTGAACCCAACAGCAGCCGTAGAGACTTTCTAAAAACAAAGTTGAGTTTGAGCGAAAGCAAAGAAACAAAAATGTGTGTTGTGGTATGTGTGTGTATACGTCAATAAGTTACAAGACTGATATTATTGTTGATATAATTAAGATGTCTGGTGGTTAATTGTTGGTCAATGGTGTTTTAAAATGTGGTGTGTTTATTTATGTTTATTGAAGATGATAATAATAATGAATAATATGATAACTGTTCTAAGAGATCAAATGTGTTTATATCACCAAATTAATTGAAGCTCTCTGTTTCATAAATCAGAACCTTAACATCAATGAATCTAAATAAGCTTTTGTCCTCACTCCTCACAGTAGAAACTAAAACAAAACCAAGATTGTTTGAAACCTTTTTTACTAAAACAAGTGCCCTCGAAAATTAATCACTTTAAGGTTAAAATCATTCTTCGGAATCATCATATCCAAGATAAGTTACAAATGGTTCAATCTTCCCACATTTTTGAGGTTTGTTTTTTAATCACAAACTATTTATTATTGGAGAATCGGTTTCTGTTTCATAGCACATAACATCAAATCTTAACCTTTTAGAGCCAGGTTACCAAAATGGAAAAGTAGAACTTGGTTTGAAGGAGAAGACAAAATGTATTTATGAAACGTTCTCTTTGTGAAGCTAGATGGACTTCACACTTAAAACTAATTGGTGATTAGTGGAGAGGTTCATCTATCTTATATATTACTAAGGACTAAGGATCCTTTCCAACTATCGATGTGGGATATTTTATGTCTAATACGTCCCCTCGAAATGATGGTTCGCTGAGCTTCAATCTCGAAATGTTCGGGCAAGGATCGATGGGCCAACTTTAGGCCTGATTGATGTGGATCGGGCTCTGATACCATTTGTTCCACATCGGTAGTTGGAAGAGATCCTTAATAATATATAAGATAGATGAGCCTCTTCACTAATCACCGATTGATTTTAATTGTGAAGCCCATCTAGCTTCATATGGTATCAGAGCCTATGGTAAAAGCCTAGGAGATGATTTCCCATATAAATAGTTGTCTACCTATGTAACCTATAAAAATAGCTCATTTTGATGTGATATGTTCGAGATGTTGGGTTTGGGCTCTTTTCATTAGACCGTTTCCCATCCACATCTCGAGAGGGGTTATTAGAGTCTCACATCGTATGTAATGATAGTCCTTGGAAAATATATACGTGTATGGACAATCCTCCACTTTTGAGCTAGTTTTTGGATGTGAGTTAGGCGCATCATTAATACTCTTATCATTCACAATTACATTAGAAGTTCAATTGTATAATGACTGAAAATATTAGCTCAGAGGAAGTTTGTCCTGATCATAAGTCAGACGAACAATCAAAGGCTACAGATGAATCTGACAGCTCGATTAAATACCATCCATCGTTTAGGTTTTTGGCATTTCTTTATTGGAACTGTAATTCAAAAGCATGTCTAAGCAAATTTTAGCTCACTTTAATAATAGGCTCACAAAATATTTGTTATTATTGGGCTGAAAATTCACAGGCCCATCACTGAAACGAACGTAGTAACCTATCATTCAGACATACAAGCTTTTTCAGGTTCAACGAATACCAAAACAACTGTATGTAGCTTCCACGTGGTTCCATTATGGTGACCTGTACGAATCCACTTGGTAAACATATTTTATCTGAATGATAATAATTTAGTACGAAAAGGTTGCGAACTGGATCACTCACGGATTGTTCACGAATGGTTGTCGCTACTCGCTAAGTACAGTAAATACTTCGCCTTTTGCGCAGTTGCTTCCATTCACATCACCCAACTAATTTCAACATCAAAGTAATTTATAAGTAGGATTTTTGTCAACGCTTTACAATTTTGCATAAATAGTTTTGGTTCCATGTAATGAATAAACTAAGTTAAAACAAGATAGTTTTATCAATACAAAATTCTATGAAAACAAAATACAGTAGTGGTAACTGGTAGTGGTAGCTGAGTGTCAAAACTCAAAACTCAAAACTCAAAACCTATTCTAATCCAGCTAACGTTTCAAAATTTCAATAAATATTTTGATTATTGAGAAGCCTATCTTCATCTAAATTTTGTAATGCTTCTGTTTTATAATAAGTGTCATTTTAGATGATTTTTATTTTGTTTTCAAAATAAGTATCATTCTACAATTCTAATACAATTTTGTACATTAAATCTATTTTTATCTTTTTAAATAACAATAAATTTTTATTTTAAATTACTCTCATTTAGTTAATCATCCATTAAATATGGATATATTAGTTTATTATACAATTTTCTTAATCTCCGTGAAAAGTGTCAAAGTGACACTTATTAAAAACATAAAAATATTATAAATTTCTATAATTTTTAGAATAAGAATGTGTTCTAGTGCATATATTTGCATAAATAACCGGTTAATTTATTGTTTTCATGAAAATATTAAGTCCATTTTAAATTCCAATCAAAAAAGTTTGAATAAATATACTTTTTTTGTACAGTATATATCATTGTCTATTGATATATGCAGCAATTTATTTCAAGTTGTTAACTTGAGGACTAGTTAATTACTTAATTCAGTTCCAATTTAAAAAAGATTCCAATTGGCATTAACTATTTCCCAGTATACATTCGTGACATAGACCAAACACAATTTGATTTGTTCTCAAGAGAAAAAAAAAGTTCATTTGGTTTCTTTATACCTCAGGTTCAAAATCTCATTGGGTACCAAATTTTATATACTGTATATGTGAAAGATTATAGAGTTATTAGAATCTGGAATATCCACAATGAACAAAACTTATATACTATCAGATAAATATAACTTTTTTGCTAACAAAATAAATAGTATAACTTTGTTTATATATATATCATTATCGATTGAATGATATGTAACAATTTAATTCGGTAACTTTTTTTTTTTGATAACTCTGATAGCTGGACAGTCAGATTCTCAACTATCCCTCTGAAGGAGGTCCAGCGTCCCAATGGAAGGGATGTTAAATCCGTTGTGGCCAAGGCTCGAACCCGGGTGGCGGGCAGTACAACTATACCTCCTTTACCACCAAGCTACGAGCGCTTGGTTTAAGTCGGTAACTTGGTGACTAAATCAGTTCCAATTTACAAAGACTCCAGTTGGCATTAATTAATATTCATAACTAACACAAACCGAGCACGATTTGATTTGTTCTCATGAGAAGTTATAACTCTTTCTCTGAAAAGGCCAGCTTTTGAACAAAGCAATCACGAGAAACCTTTGAATATCTCTTACTTTGGATCCGTTCCTTGCTCACTTTGGTTTCTCCTTTAACTTCCAAAACACAACTCGTATCAAAACCTCTCTGGTGCATTTCCATCTTCTCGTGTCCTTTTCCCCGGAAAATTTCTTCCCTCCTACGTTGATTTTCCCGGAAAACTTTCCTTGTGTTCTTCTATCTACTAGGAAAAAAAAGAAGATGAAACCCATTTGTTTCCCTCTCTGTTTCTGTTTCCTTCCTGTAAAAGTCTCCTCTTTTTGACATAATCTTTTCTTTGTTTAACTTATTAAAAACCTCTGTTTAAACATTTCTTCCCCTGATTCTGTTTTCTTTTCCCGAGAAAATTAATGAAACGGCCGCTATATAATCGGGAGATCCTATCGAACCCATGTTTCTGAATCAGTTCATGCACTTCTTGAAATCTATTCACACTTTCAGAAGGAAAACCCTAGTTTAACAAAAACCCTAGATCCCCTGCTTTCAAAAAACCCTACCTTGTAACCCAAGCAAAAACTCTCCTCTGGTTTTTTTCAACATGCCTGGTTCATGTTTCAACCCGTTTCGACGGTCTCTAAGATCCAAGTTCTCTCCACAGCCTTCCTTCTCGGACTTATCCGCTAACCCGTCTTCCTCAAAACCCAACCGGTACGCAGAAAGCGAGACGATGGAGAAGAAGAGATTCGACAGTATGGAGTCATGGTCGATGATTCTCGAGTCCGAGAACGTGGAGACGTGGGAAGCTTCTAAAGGCGAAAGAGAGGAATGGACCGCAGATCTTTCGCAGCTTTTTATCGGAAACAAGTTTGCTTCCGGAGCGCACAGCAGAATCTATAGAGGGATCTACAAACAAAGAGCCGTCGCTGTGAAGATGGTGAGGATCCCTACACACAAGGAAGAGACAAGGGCTAAACTCGAACAGCAGTTTAAGTCCGAGGTTGCTCTGCTTTCTCGTCTCTTTCACCCTAACATCGTCCAGGTCTAAACTCTCTATCTTCTTACCAAAGTCTAAACCTAATTTTATTTTATAAAGTAAGATATTGGTTAGAAAAACAAAGATCTTGTCTTTAGAACATGATATTGGTCTCTAACCACTAGTTCTTTTTTTGATACATAGTTTATTGCGGCGTGCAAGAAACCTCCCGTATACTGCATAATAACAGAGTACATGTCCCAAGGAAACCTCCGAATGTACCTAAACAAGAAAGAGCCTTACTCGCTCTCGATAGAGACTGTGCTAAGGCTGGCTCTAGACATCTCAAGGGGAATGGAGTATCTTCACTCACAGGGTGTTATCCACAGAGACCTAAAGTCCAACAATTTGCTTTTGAATGATGAAATGAGAGTCAAAGTTGCAGATTTTGGGACCTCTTGTCTTGAGACGCAATGCAGAGAGACCAAGGGTAATATGGGAACTTATCGGTGGATGGCTCCGGAGATGATCAAGGAGAAGCCTTACACAAGAAAAGTCGATGTTTATAGCTTCGGTATCGTTCTATGGGAACTCACCACTGCATTGCTTCCGTTCCAAGGCATGACTCCAGTGCAAGCCGCATTCGCAGTCGCTGAAAAGGTCAGTCTCTGTCCATTTCATTACAGGACCGATCCTAGGTAAACCACGATGAAATATTTATCTCCAAATTTATAAGAACTAATAACATAAGTTTACAAAAAAAAATAAAGAACAACATAGGTCTTATGTCCCTCTAATCCTAATAAAAAAGTTATTAAGATTCACTTTAAAATGTCTATGGCCCTCTAAATCTCTGGGGCCGGCTTATGTGACGCTAAACATACTTGAGGTGAAATATTTCTCTATTAAATTGAGCAGAACGAGAGACCGCCACTGCCGGCGAGCTGTCAACCAGCACTTGCTCACCTGATCAAGAGGTGTTGGTCAGAGAACCCTTCCAAGCGGCCGGACTTCTCAAACATTGTGGCGGTGCTAGAGAAGTACGACGAGTGTGTCAAAGAAGGACTGCCTCTGACGTCACACGCAAGCCTCACCAAGACCAAAAACGCTATTCTTGATCGCCTTAAAGGCTGCGTCTCATCCATCAGCTCAACATCCTCTTCCTCCTCTGTTCCTGTAAATGCTTAATAATTCGAAGTTTTTTTTTGCCAAAAGTAATTCAAAGTTGTTTAGTACCATAACATCTACGCGTGCCATGATTCGGTTAACACATAATTAATTAGACTGGTTAAATTTGTATAATCTATATTAATAGTCAATAATTTCTCTTCTCATTCCTTCTCCCTTCTTGTCTCCACCAATCTCAAAGTGTTTGCACCTCTTAACTGAGTGTTGAGAGAAATGCTTACATGTTTGGCACTGGAGCCTCAGGACAATCTTCTTGGTTCTCTTAGCCTTCTTGTGGAAAACGGGCTTGGTCTGACCACCATATCCAGACTGTTTGCGGTCATAACAACGTTTCCCTCGGGCAGCAAGACTGTTTTAACCCCTCTTGTACTGGGTCACCTTATGCAAGATATGTTGGGGAATGTCCTAAATATATTTGTATTTACGTCTATTCAAGTCTTAACGGTGGAGATTTTGTTGGTTTAAGCTTGGTGTTAGCTTGAAACACAAACTATCATAATCCTAACTTGTTATGTTTATCTAAAAGGATTAGGAAATATTGAAAGTGTTATTACTATTGAGAATAAGATTATCTAGTCTTAATAACTAGATGCATATGTTGTTGAATCACTAACGGATTGTGTGAGTGATTAAGCTTTAGTTTTTGAGTTATTTTTCTAGACTTTTGAAGTGATTAATAAGAGAATGAATTCTTATTGATATTGATTGTGTTTCAGTAGATTTGACAATTATGACATTAAATGGTTAAAATGTTTTTTTTTGTTTTAAAATGAATAGTTATGTTATTACAAACTATGAAAATATTATAGACGATTTTACATGTTTTATAAGGATTCATGCACGATTGCATCATTTGAGCTAGCATATTGGATTCACGTTTGACGGTGCGACTCGAAATCCAAATCTCTTGGTATAGAAGAATTAATGAACTTTTAGTCAAATCATTAGACCAAAGAGAATTTCACCAAATATCTAAGTAAAATTTGTATCAAATATTAGTTGCTTTTCAATTGTATCAAATATTAGTTTCAATTTTTTGGTTAAATTATGGTCAGGTGAGTTAGATTTTAATTAATCGAACATGAAAATTAAACAAAGTTAATGTTGTTTCTAACGTCCACTTCATTTTTGGATTAATGAACTAAGCTTGTGATGTTAACTGTATAACATTATTAAATGGAAAGATGGTGTCATGTATAAGATATACATGGCTTTGTCATGTGGGGTTCAATATTTCACGTAGTGAAAATATGAAAATAAAGTTTTACGGTTTCTTATAGAACTTACTCTCAAACAAAAACAACACTTTTTAGGATAAAAGAAAATAGAAAACCAACATAAAATTGAAAACCGATTCAAGACTTGGAAAAGATATCAAACACCTCGTCAGTTTGACTCATCGTAGCTGACCCGACCATTACAATCAACATCAAACGTTTTGGTGAAATTACGAGCACCCCTCATCGGTTTCTTTTTCCCAATAATTTTCAACATGTATTTTTGATTAGTCTGCTGCAGTCACTTACGAAACCATTCTGGTTTACATCTACAGACCTAAAAATTTGAAAAATATCTCTCTTTTCCTCCCAGGACAGTGTAACTTCTGTGGCAAACTTTCCCACCATCGCACTTTCTCTACAAAAATCCTGCCAAGAAAAACTGAAATTTATTAAATATTGAAACTCAAGTGAATCATTGATTAAAACCACGGTGAATTTAAAGGCTTTTAAGAAGGGTTTAAGAATCCCTCACTTATCAATGAATTTGACGAGCTCATCAAAGCTGATCCGACCATCACCATTAACATCAGATGCCTTGATGATCTTACGAACCTCTTTATCGGTTACTTTGCGCCCATCTTTTGTCATCACATATCGAAGCTCTTGTTCAGTTATGAAACCATTCTGGTCTACATCGCAAATCCTAAAGTCTTCCTTGAGCTTTTCCACTTTCAGTTTGTTGCACATTACTGTAGAAATCTTTTCGAGCATCGCAGCTTCATCATTCCTGACAAAAAAAAAAAGAAAACCAAAATCTTATTAAATTATAGAAACTCCGCCATTGAATCACTGATTAAGAGAGACAAGAAAAGAAGAAGAAGCAAAACTCATAGATAGCACAAAAAAATCGTAACAAAAATATCATCTGGAGAAAAATCTCCAAAATAACACCCATCAAAATATAAAATTGATTAAATTATTCCAAACCTTTACCCTTTACCCTAATATATTTGAACAAATTTATAAATAAAAATAAATATAAAAAGAATAATAAAATTAATAATAATTTATAGAAAACAAATGCAAAAAATTAATTTTTTAGTATGTTATTTCATTTTAAAATAAATTTGACAAAAAAGAACAGGTTATATATGAATAGTATAATTACATCAAATTGCATCAAATTATAAAATTTTAATATATTATTATGTATAAATAATAAAAAATTATTATCAAACATCATATTATAAAATAATATATTTTACTCTATAAGTAAATTATAAAACATAAAAAATATACATTAAACTTTTTTTTATAAACCCAACGGTTTATGAGTTTATGTTGAACACAAGTTAAATCAAACACCCGCGTGGGAACACGGTTCAAGTTCTAGTATATTTTAAAACTACATCACTTAAAGGTAAATAAAAAAATTATACTGCCTAAATTATACAATAAATTTTCTAAGCCGAATCCCCCCCCCCCTCCATAATTCTTAAATACTAAATTTTAAATTTTAGTCACTAAACTCAAACCTAAATAAAAATATAATTTTTTTAGTTTTACCTAATTCTGTTTTAAAAAAAAATTATTTATGTGGCTATTAGGGGTGGAAAAAAAATTTGAACTCGAAGAACATAACTAAATCTGATCTGATAAAGTAGTACCAAATTCGAACCGGAATTTGTTAAATATCCAAACATGTTTAAAATTTTGATATTTAAATAACCAGAACAGAAATATTTCAGATTTTTATCCGAATATATCCTAATCAGATTTTTATGTTTATAAATCTTATCTATTTTAGATTTTATATCCAAAAAATATTCGAAATATATAAGATATTTTGAAGTTGTCTACAGTATTCTAAAATATATACAAATAGTCATAATAAATATCTAAAATAGCTAAACAACATCAAAATACTTAAATTATCTATTGATTTTCCATCCAAATATTCAAGCCAAGTCAATTTTTATGTTAAATTTAGATATTTTGGCATACATTATACAAATTTATATGTTTTATGTATTAATTTTTATTTTTAGATTTTAAGAAATTATGTTAAATTGAGATTTTCTCTCTTGTGTGCTACGTACTTTTAAAACAAAAGGTGTTTTAATGCTATTATAAAGCTATTTATCAAGATATAAAAGGATTGTAGTTCATTGAGCATAAAAAGACAAGTAACAAACCAGTTACTAGAGTGTTCTCCAACTATGGTTGCTATACATGTCAAAGCTTCGATCCATTTCCGCTTCTTTTCCTCTGTTACACCTTCACAGGTTCTCTCGAATGCAACGCCAAAAGTCTCCCTTCTGTTTCCCTACATCTGAAGGATCAACGTTGTAGAAAATAGGCATCACAATCTGCCCTGAGGCTTCTCTGCACTTCAAGATTTCAAGCAGTTCATCTAAACAGCATTTCGAAGAAGCATAATTCTTCGAGATCACTACGATGGACGCTTTTGCTTCTCTAATGGCTTGTATGAGCACAGATCCGATCGGCTGGCATCTCTCCATCTCCTGATCATTGAACATGGTGATTTCTTTCCGTGCAAAGACACAGTGTAAATGACTGAGGAATTCTCTACGAACATCTGGCCCGTGGAAGCTCGGGAAGATTGGGTGTATAACGTGAGACAAAGAAGAAGAAGAAGAAGAAGAAGAAGAAGAAGAAGAAGCCATGAGAGAGAGCTAGATCAAAAGAGAGTTTGAAGAAAGTTACTACTGGCTTGTTGAGGAAACAAGTTAGTTGTTCATATATATAAGCAAAACACGTACACAAAAGAGGAAATGTCAAAAGGAATATTGAACGAGACTGTAGTGGAAACTACTGGCTTATTTCCACGAGGTCGTCGGTCGGCGACTCATAAGAGTTTTTCTTTTTGGGTACAAATGTTAAAACCGCACAAAGACTCATAAGAGTTTTGTTTTCCGTGGAAATGTTAAAACTCATAATGACTATTGTTTCCTTATGGCCGCCGAGGACCACTGGCTTGTTTTTATTGGTAAACGTTTTGAATATAAATTTTTAAAACTCACATTTTATGGTGAAGAATCTACCTGAATGAGCTCAGAGCTGAAAAAACTATAGCAAGAAGACGAACTTAATTTTCCAAAAAAAAAAGGATGACGAACTAGAAAGATTCAAATTAGGATTCTAATTAAAGGATACCGACTTTCCATTTGGTTTAACAACTAAACCGTAGACCGATAAAGAAAAAATCCAGTAATGTGAAGTGAACAAAGTAAATTACAAAATCGCAGTATATATCCCTTTTTGGGAATATGAACAAATTTACAAGTACAATCCATACCGTACACCAATGATTTACGCTGTCCCAAAAACAAGGTTCTGCTCTTAATATGTACGACGAGCCATCACGCAACATAAGGTGTTAATTTTAGATCTTATTTTAGAATTTTTAGAATTTTTAATATTTTTTTTTTTAAATTTGAAATTTTTATTTTTATTTTTTTGAACTTTTAGATTTTTTGAACTTTATTTTAAAATTTTTAGCAATTTTTTTCAATTTTATTCAAATTTTATTCAAATTTTATGTATTTTTATTATTTTTATTAAATTTTTACCCGTAAAATGAATAGTACATGTCACATATGAATAGAAAAACAATATTAGAGGTTTGTTAGCCTAAAAATATCACTTTGAAAATTTAAAATACTAGTAAAAAACCTTCAGTATTTAAAATGCTAGAAATTAATACTCTCATGTTTAAAATGCGATTTTTCCATATATATATATATATATATATATATATAAATATATTATAATAATTGATTTATGATTAATTTTAATTCCAACAAATTGTATAGAAAGAGAATTCGTCGTTTAAAAGAAAAATTAACTTCCCAAATTTGTAAAGATTGAAATCTTAAATAATTTAAAGCCCATTAGAATCCAAAACCTTCTTGCTCAATACGTAATCGTTTTAATGCATTCAACTTTCACAGCAAACAGAGCCACGGAACGAAAAAATGGAAAGAAAAAAGGTTCGTTTGAACTTTAACCATATACAAAAAAAAACAAATGAAGCACCGATGCTACTACATAAGTAGATAGTAAGATACACCTTCAAACCTATTTGTATCAAATGTGAAGACTTTTTAAAAAAAAACTTCTACGTTGGACAACCTTCAAGAGGATTTACAAATGCCAGCAAACAAATCTCATCCAATTTTCAAACTTATTGTCTCTAGTACTGATATAGATAAAAGGACAATCGAGAGTCACAGAATCTGAAGAGAAGTTTTTTTGGGCAGTGAAAACTACGAGTTACCAATCATCTGCCCTAATCTCGTGAAGAGAGCTTGTTGTTCCTCGAAGCTAAGGTTCGTCAATATCTACAACGAAACGACATCACATGATTGGATTGCTTCGTTTACAGAAGATAACAAAGTCCAGATGGTATAAAAGACAAGTTAAAGTTACCTGGTCCAGGATTTTGTCAACGGAAACGCTTTGGGAGACGATAAATGACTGGAGATATATGTAAGCAAATACTGCCATTACCATCTGTGACATTAGAAAAAAATAAAAGTCTGATTATGTTAAAGATGCAAGTAAACAACAGAGAATATGTATAGTTTTCATCAAGTCACTTTATGCAAAAAACCAAATGAACTATAATAGTAAGCATAAATTTAAATAGTATAATGGCTTATGAGGAGAAACTAGTTCACCAGAGTTACCTGGCAGTCCATTCGATCAGTGATTCCACCATGTCCTGGAATACTATCACCAAAGTCCTGCGATTACATTTTTTTTTAATGTAACAAAGGTCTTGTTAGAGGTTAGATGTGTATCTTAACTCGTTAGTGAAAGCTTTAGCTCAAATTGATTGGTTGTTGATTACAAACCTTGATTTTGAATTCTCTTTTAAACCCGCTAGCGAAAAACCCTCCGAAAGGTGCTATGATTGATGCGAACAAACCGAGGCATAAAGCATGCCACTGAACAGGGAGAACCTCCATTTCCTTCCAAGGAAACTGCAAAAGTTGTAGTAACAAGTTTAGAAAGTTTCCAGAAAGTCTGAACAGTTATAATATGTCTTCTTGAACATGGGTGAGTTTCTTGTAAGCACTGTAACATTATACGAAATCTTACCCATCCAGGAATCCACGCAGGTAAAGTAAAAGGTTCAGGTTTAAACAATGGGTCAGCATCGCATTGTAGCCAGCCAGTGGACAAATCCTGCAGAATGATTCACAGATTTAATGTAAACTCCCTCAAAGATCAGGTTTAAGATGAGTGTCAATTATGGACTAACCTGACGTGGGCATGTCAACCACGGGGACAGTGATGTCGACTTCTCCGTTTACAAATCATTAGGTTTGCAGATTATAATAAGCGTAGATGGCGATGTTGAGATTTGGAATATGGAAGGATAATGGAAGTGGAGAAGTCGGAGAAGAAGAACACGATTTCTTTTCCTTTTTTGAGAGGAGAGATGAAGCCCAATAATAAGTTTGACTAAGCATGATGTGGCGGTATAGGATTTTCTGATTGGTGGAATTTCCAGTCTGACGTGGATGCTTTAAGAGGGCTTCATATGACTCTTTTAGTATAGTTTTGATTTAATTGCATTATTCATCTACGCGATGTTATGATTCGTTTTCCTCGTAATTAATTAGGCTGGCTAATTTGTATAATAAAGAAAGTAGTGTTTTGACCGCGTCTGTGTGGGATATTTACCGTTTGTGTAACTTTTTTTTTGCGCTGTAAGTTAACTCTTGAAATTGCTAATTGTGTTCATAACTTTGTAGGTTTTTTCTATGTTCATTCTTCAAATCTCAATATGTACTATATTAGGGTTGAGCATTTTCTCCGTTAAATTTGATTTGATCCGTTATTCATTTCAATTTGATCCGAAAATTTCGGATATCCATAAATTCTCGAAGCAAATCAAATACTAAAATTCAATATCCACTAAAATCGAAGTAAATCACAAATATTAAAATTTTGGAAAAGCGAACATCCGATCCGATCCGAAAATATATAAATACATGTATATCTTGTTTATATTTAAAATTTTAAATGTATACAATTATATAATTATTATTCTAACATATGATTTGAAAAAAAAATTATGACATTTATATTCTTTTCCTAAGTTTTGTGTCATTATAATTGTCAACTAAGTTTAAAAAATTTACAAAATATACAGATTCACTAATTCTGTTGTGAATGTGTGTGTCTTATTAATGTAGAATATGAACTCATTATATAGGGAACTATAAGATGGGCCACTAATGGCCCAAAGCCTAGTAAGTATCTTTTGGATAAACATCCACCTGAACCAGTCGGTTCATAACACTTCCCCTGGATGTTGAATCCATCTTGAGTTTGCCAGATACCAAATCTTTTTTGGGCTCGTGATACACTTTACCAATTACTTGGTGTTGCCTCATTAAAACTTTATCAGGAAAACCCACTGGGACAAAACCATGGTGAAGGAAAAAGAGTACAACATGTATCACTTCCCCTGATTTGTACCTCCGTATATGCTCTTGAGGTTAGCGCATGAGTAGACTGGTGGTAACTTCATGGGCGCCAAGTCTCTGAGCTGGTCTTTTAATGTGCACGTCATGGACTGATAGGAAGGTCTCATGGACGTGGTGCTGTTGTAGACATGGTGAAGAAGCCGGTTGACATGTCTTTGGTTGGACTCGTACTTCTTCATATTTGTTTTCCAACGTGTGCATACTGCTTGTTTGAGAACTATCCATGTATGGATCCAATGTTATAACCTGTATCATAATCAAAAACAAAACCAAGCAAACACATCTTTGGGTTTGGTTAGTATAAAATAATCTCAAACATAATAAAATGATATTTCAATCCTGTCCCATTGCCTTTATATTTGGACATAGCTTAAGCTTAGTTCAAAGCTCATGTTCGTATGTGTATAACAAACACATCAAGGCAAGGCGCCAATGGCACCTTTGGCAAAGGACATGTATGGTTTTATTTCCAATGCCTCATGGTTTGATCATTTAACAACATATATGATCATACTGCACTTTGAAATTATTTAGATGTATAGTATTAAGTTTAAACTTAACAATGGTTTCACTTGTGAATATTTACATCCGGATGTGCCTTGAGTCTTTTCTAGACCAAGGAAATATGTCTCTGTCACATCTAGGATCAAAGGATCCGTGACCTATCTTAGGTGGTCTCGTGACCATGTTCCTTCTTAGAACAAAGTGGGTCAGTACTTGGACCAAGTGAAAACATTCGACCATGAGTCTTGCATTGGATTGTATACGGACTAAGGCACAACTTTCTTGTCGTCCTTATGACCAAATGGGTCTATGTCCAGATATAGGGACTATGGGACTATGTTACCATACAGTGGGGCGAGCCATAGACTTTATAGTAAGCATTTAGGGTCAATGAACCTTATAGGCTTTACATAATGGTTCATGCCTATCGTTAATCTATGCCCTATTCATGCACAAGGATTTCATCTTTAAGTATATTTAAGATACTTACTTTGTAGTCCCAAACAATCTTTGTTTGTCCCAAAACTTAATCTTTCCCAAAACATTCATTTCAATGCTCTCTTTAGATAGTCTTTTGGGAAGTGTCTCCAGAGGTTCCTATGATATTTTCTTTAGATCAAAATATTCTTGTATACTCTAGTTCTCGAGAACTTTGTTGCTTTAGACAACTCTATATCCTCTGAGACTTATATATATTATCTAGTGGACTTATAATTAGGCGGTTTACATCCTTGAACCGCAAGTATAAGTTTTTCTTTCTTATGTGCCAGACTTATCTAGGAATCTCAATATTTGTTGCATCCACCATAAGGAGCTTGTCTCCTTATAATTGATTCCTGGTCTCTGTGATAATCCTTGTGCACATGACCATGCTTAATATCATGCATATGGTCATGCCTTATATTAAGTATATCTCGCCATAAAAATTTCTTTCACAAAGACTCTTTTCTGTCCAACTGGTTTAACATCTAGAGGTGTCCGTACTTATGGACCTATCCTCTCTTAACTCCACGTCTACTTTCTTATTTGATCTTAATCTCATATGTTTGAATGCATTCATATGGACGTGGGTTTATGATCCTCATTGATCTTATGATCTCAATTGCTACATTGCGCATAGTATATCATTTGTTTCGAGTACTCGTTTGTTCCTTTGTGTCCTAGACATGACATAACTTTATTGAGGTTTTATTATGACCTTTAATACCCTGAAGCTTGGCGTCCCAAGCATCATTAGGTACCTTAGATACAACCATATCTTATGGTTTCCTCATCCGTGGCCACGGCTTTTAGGTTTGTCCATCTTTCGATCGACTATGTCTAGGAGTCCCTCATCCACGGTTTCATTTGCACCTTTCTATATTTATCCGAGGGATCTTATCTTTAGAACTTATTGATCTAACTTGTTTAGATTCAGTAGCAACTTGATTGTGTTCTATTGAACATCAAATCTTATTTGGTGCATTCATAGCTGGTAGAAATGACTTAGTCATTCTATTCGGGTCAGGAATCTGGCAATTGTATTAAGCTAGCTTTTGTATAAACTTTATGGACTTCTAGAACTCATTCTAGAGTCTGAGGATCTTGCCAATATAAGAATATTTTGATTCCATATAATTTTCTATTATCCAGCTTTCTCTTAATGTTGGATGTTCGGATTCACTTAGGTGACTATCCGTGTACCTAGCCTTTAAACAACTTGTCCGTGGATGGCTCAAGGTACTTAGAAACGTGGGGAACTTATATCATATCCAACATCTATTCCCATCCTCTCATCTTATATTTCTGTGGTGGAGCGATAGAATTTATAAGTGGCACTTCTTTATGTGCTAAGATGAGGTGTGTCTGGCCTTTGACCCGTTTCAGTTAATGGGATGGGTATCAATGTTCACTTCTGTGTGTGTATGTCCATGTAGAATAAAAGGTGTGTTTTATTCTTATTCTTCCCCCATGGACATATCATACTCTTTGAAATACTTTTAGAATGTGAATCATTTAAAGATATGTAGCCTTTTTAGGCGATTTTTTCTTTCTGTTCTTGTCCTTTCATTATGAATATTCGTGTCCACATTGAGTCATGAGATGTTTTCTACATTTTTCATGATCATATAATGTTTATCAAACCCTTTTGGGACGTGAGCACTTTAATCTATATTCACTTGGACGTTTTGAAGTAACATGTTTTCCTTTATCCTTAGTTTAGTCCGAATGGGATAAGACTATCTTTGTTCTTGTGAACTCTTTGATGTTTCAATATTGTGTATGTCCATGTTACATGGAGTGATTAACACTTACCCCCATGGACATATCATATTTGGATACTTTTAGATGTGAGTTCACTTAGCTTTTACCAAGACTTGTTGTCTTTGCCATCATACAATCTTCTTTTGGGCGGTTTCTCTTTAAGGAAACACTTTGTTTCTTTTGCCCATGGATTCATTATGAAACTATCCATTCATCAATTCTTAAGTCTTTCACTTATAAGAATGATTATTGTACATGTCCTCTCTTTGTGTACATAGCCTCAAATGTGAATACAATGCACACGGCCTCTATATTGTACACGTCCTCTCTTTGTGTACCTTTGAGGCAATAGGATATTTGGTCGTGGATTTTGTGTCTTAAGATGTCTGTGGTTTGATCCACTGTACATCATAAGGGTATTCACATGAATGGACATTTTGTTTATGATATAAAAGCTTTTATTTATTGATTCTTTCAAAGATAGCAACCAAAGGAAGTGAATAATGTTTAAAAGGAAAATAATAAGGTGTGAAATAACTAAGTAAGAACACTAAGGGCTTGATGTCGAGTCAACATGTCTTACTCCATATGGTGATCTATTCTCTTATGCTTTGTTGGATCATCCTTTCTTGTGATCCATACGATCACACTTGTCATGATCCATGAGAACATCTTTGACAATTTTCCTTCATCTTTCCGAACCATCTTAGCTTTTCTTTTAAAGCTTTGCTGATAAAGAGTAGCTAGATACTTAGGAGTTCTGCATCTCTTAGCCAAATGGTTGTCCATTCCACAATTGCACAACTTAGACCATTCCCCATGTCCATATCCTCTCTTGACACGGTTGGTTTCTAGATCAGCCCTTTTGGCTGGTAGTGCATAAGCTGGTGGTAATGGAGTTGGCCTCGTAAACTCTCTTTCACTATTGTTCATTAGCAATTCATGATTTTGCTCAGCTTGCAACAATCTTGCTATTAGAGATGTATAGGTAGTGAAACTCATTTCTCTATATTGTTGTAGTAACAATAAGTTGGTAGGGTGAAATGTGGAGAATGTCTTTTCCAACATATCTTCATCAGTCACTTCCTCACCACATAGTTTCATTTCGAAAACTATTTTGAGTAGGGCAAAGTTATATTCTCCCACAGTTTTATAGTCTCGGAATCTGAGGTTGATCCATTCTCGTAAAGCTTTGGTATGTATAACCTCTTGGATACAATTTCTATTTTCTAGATCTGTCCAAAGCTTTGAGGGATCATCGGTCAGATATAGACTTTTGAGTTTTTCACAAATATGATGGCGAGTGTTCAGGAGTTCTCTTGCAATGCTATCATCTGTGATGCATTCACTGAGTTCATCAGACTCAAGTGTGGTTTTAATATCTTGTGCCCATTGCATATATTGCAAGTAGTTTTCTCCTGAGATTATGATGGAGGAAATTCGACATCTAAAATATTTAGTGTTTCTCTAGTTAGATCTTAATAATATGTTCTGAGGAACTGATTTCAAAAGTTTTCCAGAAAATTCTATAAAAGGAAACTTTCTAAAAAAAGAAACTTTCTAGAAATGGAAACTTTCTAAAAAATGGAAACTTTCTAAAAATGGAAACTTTCTAGAAATGTAAACTTTCTATCTACCAAAATAGGGTTTATAATATCGATTGGTTTAGGGATTTATAAACTGATTTGGTTTAATGTTTTCACAATTCGGATTTGGTTTTTATAAGTTTCATAAACCGGTTTAGATTAGGGTTTAATAATCGGATATGGTTTAAAGGATTTCATAATCCGATTTGGTTAGGGTTTTATACAAAATTTTAATTTCATAAGTTTTATGGTTTGAATATTAATCGGTTCATTTTATAAAATCTAGCAATCTAACGATTTGATTTAAATCAAGCAAGAACAATAGTTCAACTTAGTTCAAATCTCAAACCTCAAATTTTATTTTATAAAATCGGTTTCAAGTTTTCAAAATATTAACCAAGTTCTATCAAGTAATCAAAAGAAGTTTGGATTTTGTTAACTTACCTTAAACTCGATCGATTTTGCTCCTTGGCTTCTCTTTAATCTCAATGGGTCTGACTTTGTTTTCCTTAAACAAATTGATCAAAGAGAAGTTACTAATATGAAAAACAATCAGCTATAAACAAACTAGAAAGAGAAGTTTACAGCCTTAGGTTTAGTTTCTGATTTTGACGGCACGGCTTGTAACTGTCGTAGAGAACGCGTCTGATTACGGATTGAGGTGAGGTCTGCGGCGTTGGATTCTCCTCTTCAATAGCTTCAAATTGATATGTAGCACGTCTTCTGGATCGTTACGATTTGGGAGAACGATCGATTTGAAGTTGAGTCAAAATTAGGGTTCTTGTGCAATTGACGGCGCACACTAAAACAGAGTTTGGCGGGGCGTTTGAGATCTGATCGATGCGAGGTTTCCGGCTATGGATTCTTCTCTACAATATCTTCAAGTTGGTATGTCGCACGTCGTTTGGATCGTTATGGTTTGAGAGAACGATCAATTTTAAGTTGCATCAAAATTAGGGTTCTTGAGCAATTGACGGCGCGTACTAAAATAGAGCGTGCCGGCGCGTCTGGGATCGGATCCTCGCAAGGTTAGCGGCGCTGGCTTCGTCTCGTCGAGATCTTCAGATTGATAGGTGGCTCGCCGTCTAGGTCGTTACGGTTAGGGAGATATGACTGTTTTAAGATGCGGCTAGTTTTTAAGGTTTGGGTGACCTACGAATTTTGCTAGGGTTTTGAGCTTAGCTCGTGCTGATAACGTGTTGTGAATGTGTGTGTCTTATTAATGTAGATTATGAACTCATTATATAGGAAACTATAAGATGGACCACTAATGACCCAAAACCTAGTAAGTATCTTTTGGATAAACATCCACCTGAACCAATTGGTTCATAACAAATTCTTTAATATTTATCTTATATATATCATACAAAATCTTCTTCATCTGCCGAGACATTGGTATGGGACCTACATATTTGTGGGATCTACATTTAAAAGAAAACAAACTTTTTATATTTTTAAATATTAATACATTAGAATAGAATAGAATAGAATAGAATATTTTATGTAAGAAAACAAATATAGATATATAAACGTAAGTATATTAAACTAAAACAATGGCTATACCGCTATAGTTTTCTTACTTCAGTACAATGCTGGAGTGAGTATATTAAACTTCGGGGCATTTCTTTTTTTTTTGAGAGATGGTGCCTCTAATGATTCTGAGCTGATTCTGGGGCCAATATCGAAATCGTGCATACTTTCAGTACTTTGGAGTACAGATAAAACAAAAAAATTCTTCCGTTAATAACTTTTAACATGAGATAAAATAAGGTCACTGGAGATTTTCGACTATGTAGTCTTTGGAGAGGCAATCGAAACACGTGATCATGTAACTATCTGCACAATGTTATGCGCAATACTGACATCATCCGTGGACTAATCCAGATTGGTCCATAATGGTAGATAACGCTAACCAAAATGGCCTTTCAAGCAACTGTCATCAATTGGACTGGGAGAGAGAAAAATGGAAGAAGTCATCATCAACCTCATTTACACCCTTCTACAACTCGCCTCCACCACCACTCAAAAGCTGATAAAAAGCAATATCATTTACTTGCGCTAAGGATTTGATGATTTAATGACGAGATGTTATTGAATAAAATTTCTCCTCTCCCCAATGACTGGATAAAATTTCAGATCGTGAACTAAAATATGACCTGTTTCGAGCTGTGTTTTTGGGTTGGTTTAAGACACAATCTTGACTAATGATGTTACATTTTTAAATAAAGTTAATATATGCGATTCTTCACTATTAGTGTTGGATATAGCAACATGCGAATTAAATCCAGTATGCGATTCCTCACAATTATGTAATACATAACGCACCATTAATATTAAAAATAGGATTGGTTACACATTTGAACACATTCTTATGTGAAATTTAATTTTCCTTCGGGTTTCTATTAGTTTTTTTTTTTAAAAGTGCAAACAAGGATTCATGGTTTCTTTCTTTTATAACTTCTAACATCAGTTGAAGCTATAGAAAAACTCTAACAAAAGAAAAAGAAATAACACTTTTTAGGATAAAAAGAAAAATAGAAAACCAATTTAAGACTTGAAGAACATATCAAACACCCACAATGTAACCTGCCAACTAGATAAGAATGCACGGCATCACCTCGTCAGTTTGACGAATTCATCATTTCATAGCTGACCTAACCACGCATCACAATCAACATCAAATGTTTTGATGAAATTACGAGCATCCTCATCGGTTTCTTTTTGCCCAATAATTTTCAATTTTTTTTGCGAAATTATATTCTATTAAATAATTTTCAACTTATATTTTTGATAGTCTTCTGCAGCTTAAGAAACCATTCTGGTTTACATCCAATAGCCTGCCAGTTTGTTGAAAATTTTCTTTATTTTCCTTCCATGACAGTGCGAACTTTCCCACCATGGCACATTTTCTATATCAACCCTGTCAAAAGAAAAACAGAAAGTTATTAAATTACAGAAACTCCACTATTGAATGACAAAAAAAGTTCTAAATCATGGTGAAATTTCCCAGTAAAAACATCATAATTTTTTTTTAAACATCATAATTTTTGGTTCTTCAGTTTTAAAGCTTTTAAAAAGAATTAAGAAACCCTCACTTTTCCATGAATTTGACGAACTCATCATAGCTGATCCGACCATCATGATCAGCATCAGCTGCCTTGATGGTCTTACGAACTTGTCTATCAGTTACTTTGACCCCACTTTTTGCTATCACATATTGAAGCTCTTCTTTAGTTATGAAACCATTCTGGTCTACATCGTGAATCCCAAACTCTTCCTTGAGCTTTTCCATTTTCAGTTTGTTCAACATAACTGTGGAAATCTTTTCGAGCATCTCAGCATCATCATGACTGAAAAAAAAAAAGGAAAACCGAAATATTATTAAATTATAGAAACTTTACACCATTGAATCACATATTAAGAAGATGAAAAATATTCTCTTTCACTGAGCCAAAAGAGAAAAGTAACAAACCACTTAAGAGAGTGTTCTCCAGTTATGGTTGCTACACATGTCAAAGCTTCGATCCATCTCCGCTTCTTTTCCTCTGATGCACCATCACAGGTTGTCTTAAATATGATCCCGAAGTCTCCCTTCTGTTTCTTTACATCCGACGGCTCAACGTCGTAGAAAACCGGCATCACAATCTGCCCTGAAGCTTCTTGGCAGTTCAAGATTTCAAGCAGTTCATCTAAACAACATCTCGAAGAAGCATAATTCTTCGAGATCAAAACGATGGAAGCTTTTGCTTCTCTAATGGCTTGTATGAGTGTGGATCCAATCGGCTGGCATCTCTCCATCTCCTGATCATTGAACATGGTGATTTTTTTCCTCGCAAAGACATTGTGTAAATGACTAAGGATTCCTTTACGAACATCTGGCCCATGGAAGCTCGGGAAGACAAAGTGAGGCAAGGAAGAAGAAGCCGCCATGACAGAGATAGAGGAGCAAAAGAGAGTTTGAAGAAAGTATGATAGTGGTTGAGGAAACAACAAGTCCCTTGTTCATATATATATAAGCAAAAAAAATATACGTAAAGAGAGGAGGAAATGTCAAAGGAATATTGGATAAGACTGACTGTACTGGAAACTACTGGCTTGTTTCCACGAAGTCGTCTGCGACTCATAAGAGTTTGTTTCCTTATAACCGCAGCTCGCCGAGGAACACTGGCTTGTTTTTATTGGACCACTGCCTTATATACTATAAAATATACTGAACCGGCTCTGGACAATGGTTTTGCTCCCGGAAAATATAAAAATATTAATCCATTTATTGTCAAATTTGTATGAGACCAAATCAGTAAGAAGATCATGAAAAAGTTTGAGACTAAATCAGTAAGAAGATCAACAAAAATTGTCAGCAGCGTGGTATGGTGGCAGGGTCAGTCCGGATCAAAGCCGAATGAAACATTGATCTTATGGCTTCAAACCTTTTGAAAGAAAAATACATATAGATCCAACATGAAAATTTAAGTCCCCAAATTTGTAACAAGTAAATTTTTTAATAAACTATTTATGACTCTAAATCTCATGGCTGAATCTCCGTATGTGGGAGATTTTCGACCATGTGGTCTTTGCGGAGAGTCAACCGAATTACTGACATCAAACGTGGACTAATTCAGATTGGTCAACAATGGTGGATAACCCTAAGTCGCTAACCAAAACGGTCTTCCAAGCAATTGTCAATTGGACTGGGAGTGAGAAAAAAGAAGTCATCATCAACCTTGTTAGACCCATCTACACACAACTCGCCTCCACCACTCAAAAAGCAGATTACAAACAGTATCATTTACTTGTGATAATGCTTAGATGATTTATTAAAGAGATTTTATCCGGATGGAATGAAATTTTCTCTCCCCACTTAATAAATATTAGATTTTGATCCGTGTTTTAAAACTCGTATACATGATTTATTTCAGTTATTTCTGTGTGCTAAATTTTTGAATTTTGAAAAGAGAAAAAATGAGCTTCGCACTAAATTTTTCATTCATATTAAGAAAAATATGAGAAACAATCATCATAATTGTCATTTCTAGTTTTATTTAATGTTTTCATGCCCTACTAAAATATGATGTTATACCGATAAACTCAGAAACTCGTATATAATATGGTTCATATTTTATGGAAAGAACTATTAATTAAAAACCTGTTAAAACTTGGTAAAAACTCAAAACCCCACCATTACCACTTCACCAGATACTGCTTGAATCGATAGAACCTTAAGAGAAAAATCTGATAATATTTCTAATTTTTTTGAGTAAACTTCTCATATAATTTTTATATTATAAATTTAATAAATTAATTAATTTGTGATTTTTGGACTTTGTTTAAACTTTTATTATGTCATTTTAAGAAACTGATGAAAATGAGAAACCTAATGAATATAACATCATTAGTTTATATTTTAATGATATGATCTATTGTAAGTTTGTATTTTTCTTTATTTTAGATTATAAATTTAATTTTACAATGTTTTTGTAGTTATTTATTATCTAAACATTTTGCCAAATTTTTAGTTTAGTATTACAAATTTGTCAAATATTTTTATTTTCACAAATAAAAATTTAAATAAAAAAGATTCAAAGCATGAATTTTTGATATCATCTCAAATTTTAACTGTTAAGGATAGTATAATCATATAAAAATAATTATTATAATTATTATAATTTATTAATGTATTAATATGTGATTTGATCACAGTCGACCCGGTGACTTGATATCCCAAAGAATAATTTGTTTTAATATCCAGATTAGATTTTAAAATATTAGTTTATTCTGTTTTAGAAGTTTAATTTTCAGTCTTAAATTTACGAATATAAGTTAAAATGTTATTAATACAAAAATGTTAGTGGCATTACTTTTACATTAAAAAAAATAATCAATACATGTTACATATGCGATTAATAAGGACAAATGAAACATGTCTTTCGATTTTTTTTACTTGCCATGTTAATAGAAAAGCAGAATCAAGTTGTGTACCAAATATGCCATATTAATAGGAAATATTTGTTTGCCTAGTTCAAATAATTACCATAATATTTGTTTTTAAATTAAACTAAACTGTTGCCCAAAAAAAATTAAACTAAACTTTAACCTGTGCGTCCGCACAGGTGTTTTCATTTTTTATAATTAAAATTTAAGATCGATTTTAATTTTTTTTTCTACATTGTATTAGTTGTTCAAGTAATAACTTTTAGATATTCAAGTAAGAAAAATGATATTTTTAAAATACACAGATTTCACAGAAAAGTAATATACTATATTATTCCCTTTTATGTGGATCATTATTTGTTTTATAAATAATTTTAATATTTGCAGCATTTACACAAAACATAATTAATTTAAAGTCTTAAAATAAAGGAAATTTATGAGTAAAAAATGATAAAATATGAATATTGTGTTTATTTTAATATGAAACATTTATTTATCTATTAAAAATAATTAAACAAAATATTGTACATAATATTTTTTGAAAAATTATTATTGAGATTTTTTTATTTTATTCACTTATATATTTGATATGCTAATTAGGTGGAGTTATTTATATTTTTTTGTTTAAAGTAGAAAATCTATTTTTTATGATCTATACATTAAACGTTGATCAAGATTAGTGATTATATCTAGTAAATTTTTCTGTTAACTCTAGTGTAAATTTGATATTATTTATATTTCAATTGAAAATATTCATTTAGTGCATCATAAATGAGTTTTAGTGTTTTTACACTAAGATAATTGACAGTATAAGTTTTATGTCCATTTGCAATAAGATAATATTTTTTTGTATAAAATAGTATATAAATATCAATACTGACATTTGTCTGATGTATAAATACTGATACATGTATGATATATAAACCAAGAAATAACAGTGGTTGATAACTATATAATTATATATAAATGTATTTTAACTTAAAATGAATGGTTTGATAATCAATTTCTAATGGCCTCAAATTTACGCATGAACCCGTTAACTAATAATAATAGATCTTTGATGTATAAATTTATAAATAACAATAAGATATAACTAAAAAATAATCAGTACATAAGCTAAGTTTTATATTAAAAACAGTTACGCTAAGTGGAAAAGATGGCTAAATGGTAAACACATTTCAAATTATCTCAAGTTCTCAACTGAATAATAATATATCTACATTTTGGTTTAATTATTCGCTTGACCTCATGGAGAAATGAAATCCAAAGAATATTATATGGCCAAATGTTTGACACCTATAAAAGCTTTTTGAAAATGATTGCAATTTTGTTTTAGAAAAAGAAGATTGACTTTAGCATAAAATTAGGAAATTTGGTGTAACAAATAACAATTTTAAGGAGACTGATATTTGTTATGTTTTTGTAAGTTCATTTATTAAAATTAGTTATGGTTAAAATGAAAAATGAAAATGGCATTAGGTGTAGTTAAAAGATTGTTTTAAGGGTTAGTTTATATTTGTACTTCAATTTTAATAGATTAGATAGTAGAAGTATACTTGTAAATATTTTAAAAAACTAAAGATATCTCAAAACAAGTCTTGTGTTTTAATAATATAAATTTGGACCATAAATTAAAATATAACCTAAGTTTGAGCTGTGTTTTTGTCTAAATTAGGTTACATTTTAAAATAGAGTTAATATAGGTGATGATTTACAATTAGGCATGGACATACAGATTTTCGGGTGGGGTTTTGTCGAGTCCGAGTTCTTTGGGTCCTGAAAATTTAGATCCATATTAGGTTTCTATAATTTTTTGGGTCGGTTCTAGGTCGGTTGTCAGATCTAAATCGGTTCGGGTGTATAGGTCCAATACCTATGAAATATCCATTATTTTTGGATATATTTCGGATCTGGATCTGAATCAGTTCGGGTACTTAAAACTTGAAAAGATATAAAATATCCGAACTGCATCCAAAAACTAAAAAAATACTCAAAAACTCCAAAAAATACTCGAAGAACTGCAAAAGTACCGAAAACCGCAAAATAATGTCCAAAACTTTATCCAAAACTAGACCCAAGAACTCAAAGACACCCGAGATTTTATGCGAATATCCGAATTACATTTTCTGAAAATCTAAAATTTACCTAAAACCTGAAATCATACACCCAAATATGAAATTTTTAAAAATATCTGAAATACCAAATATATCTAATATATACAGTAATTTTTTTTTATTTCCAGTACCAAACCGAATCTCAAGTAAGATATGGACTCAACCAAAGCCCGTGGAATCCAGAGAAAAAAGACTCATCAAGTACTTTAGCACTGTAGAAACACCGTGGCCTAGTGGTCAAGGATTAGGCTTCTACACCCAGGTCTGAGGTTCGAATCCCAGACAACGCAATTTCTACACCAAGAGGTCTGGATTTCAATTCTCGGAGAAGGCGAATTATGCAGAATATTGGAGACAAGTTTTACAGAGGATCTTTAGCATGGCGCAAGGAATACCGTCAGGAATGAATCTCATAGGGCAGCTCAGGGTGATGCAATCAGACATGAATTCTCATAAAGCAGGTAGAATGGTCAGCTGTAATATCATCTATGTAATGTTTCTTATAGTTTCTAATATACCCGGAAAAAAAAGTACTTTAGCATATATCTGGATCCAGACCCAAACCTGTATTTTTAGCATATATCTGGACCAAGACTCAAACCTGTATTTTGGCTCAATTCCGGTTTGAGTCTTCCGGTTCGTTAAACTGTCCAGGTCTACTTACAATTAATGTTTGAGGTGATTCTTTCGTGTTAATAATTGATTTATGAATTAATTTTAATTCCAACAAATTGTATAGAAAGAGAATTCGTCGTTTCAAAAAGAAAAATTAAGTTCCCAAATTTGTAAAGATTGAAATCTTAAATAATTTGAGCCATGAAATAAAGCCCATTACAATCCAAAGCCTCCTTGCTCAATACGTAATCGTTTTAATGCATTCAAATTTCACAACAAACAGAGCCACGAAACCAAAAAATGGAATGAAAAAAGGTTCGATTGAACTTTAACCATATACAAAAAAAAAAACAAATGAAGCACCGATGCTACTACATAAGTAGATAGTAAGATACACCTTCAAACCTATTTGTATCAAATGTGAAGACTTTTAAAAAATAAACTTCTACGTTGGACACCCTTCAAGAGGATTTACAATGCCAGCAAACAAATCTTATCCAATTTTCAAACTTATTTGTCTCTAGTACTGATATAGATAAAAGGACAATCCAGAGCAGAATCTGAAGAGAAGTTTTTTTGGGCAGTGGAAACTACGAGTTACCAATCATCTGCCCTAATCTCGTGAAGAGAGCTTGTTGTTCCTCGAAGCTAAGGTTCGTCAATATCTACAACGAAACGACATCACATGATTGGATTGCTTCGTTTACAGAAGATAACAAAGTCCAGATGTATATAAGACAAGTTAAAGTTACCTGGTCCAGGATTTTGTCAACGGAAACGCTTTGGGAGACGATAAAGGACTGGAGATATATGTAAGCAAATACTGCCATTACCATCTGTAACATTAGAAAAAGAATAAAGTCTTAATATGTTAAAGATGCAAGTAAACAACAGAGAATATGTATAGTTTTCATCAAGTCACTTTATTGAAAAAACAAATGAACTAGTAAGCATAGATTTAGATAGTATAATGGCTTATGAGGAGAAACTAGTTCATTAGATAGAGAGTTACCTGGCAGTCCATTCGATCAGTGATTCCACCATGTCCTGGAATACTATCACCAAAGTCCTGCGATTACATTTTTTTTTATGTAACAGAGGTTTTGTTAGAGGTTAGATGTGTATCTTAACTCGTTAGTGAAAGCTTTAGCTCAAATTGATTGGTTGTTGATTACAAACCTTGATTTTGAATGCTCTTTTAAACCCGCTAGCGAAAAACCCTCCGAAAGGTGCTATGATTGATGCGAACAAACCGAGGCATAAAGCATGCCACTGAACAGGGAGGACCTCCATTTCCTTCCAAGGAAACTGCAAAAGTTGTAGTAACAAGTTTAGAAAGTTTCCAGAATGTCTGAACAGTTATAATTATGTCTTCTTGAACATGGGTGAGTTTCTTGTAAGCAATGTAACATTATACTAAATCTTACCCATCCAGGAATCCACGCAGGTAAAGTAAAAGGTTCAGGTTTGAACAATGGATCAGCATCACATTGTAGCCAGCCAGTGGACAAATCCTGCAGAATGATTCAAAGATTTAATGTAAGTTCCCTCAAAGATCAGGTTTAAGATCAGTGTCAATTTAAGGACTAACCTGACGCGGGCATGTCAACCATGGGAAACGACCCAAAACATTTGCCAGCTGAAACATTACGCATACAGAACATTCAGAGGGTTTGGTGAAGTTACAATGAAATGAATAATAGGGAAAGAGGTAACCAATACTCACAACAAATGCAGAGATGATGGTTGTTACAGAGGCTCCGATGAAGCCCTCCCATGTTTTCTTAGGAGACAGCTTTATCAAGGGTGTTCTTCCAAAGAAGAAACCGAAAATGTAAGCAAAGATGTCGTTGATTATAATCAAAGATGCCGGAAGAAGAAACCTGCAGTTCAAAAGGGGAAACTGATCAATCAAGAAGACAGTTACATTTTTTTAACAAAGAACAAAAGTAAAACCAGATTGGGGCCAAAAATGTGAAAGTGTAGGAAGCAAGGTGGTCGAGATTATTAATTTTATAATATGTTGGAATTGTTATAAACGTACCAGAAGATTCCTTCGAATATGTTGGCAACAGTGAAGGAGGACTGAGTAAAGACGACTATCAAAATCATGTGGGTCCATGCATATTGGCCAAACTGGTACTTGTACATCTTCTTCTTTAATGTCAGAATGAACCACATGAAACCTGAGATTCATTACAATTACATTAAAAGCAGACTCCTTAATCAAAGGGATTAAGACCCTTTTCGCAGACGATTAAAAACCAGAATCCACAAAAAAAAAAAAAACAAGATAGTGAAGCAAGAGAGTAACCTATAATATACAAGAAGTAACAGATAGCCATGTGGTATTTGATTAGACCACTGACAAGCCTGTAGAGGAACTGGTCTGCAGTCACAGTATTAGCTAACCGTTGACTAAGGATCCTGCCATACACGAAAAGCATGGCAGTGAAAAAGAAGTGCCTGCAGAGAAAACAAACAAACACGTGTTAATAAGATTATTAATAAATCATCTGAGCCAATATAGTCTAAACAACAGGTACCAGTTCAGCTGTTTGATCCCGGGGAGACATTTATCCTCAGGTGCTTTCCTGAGCAGATTAAAGAGCTCTTTGGCCATGAAGATCTGGATAACAAGCACCATGGCAGTGATGTAGAGATGCCCCATGTAGACAACCATGACAAAACCGCCGATCATCCATAGCGTAGAGTAAGTCCGGACCATGAAAGATTTGTACTTGTTTCGATCGTTAACAAGCAGAGGGCTTGCACTCACTTTATCCCCATCCAGAATCTAATCAAAATAACCGCAAAACAAGACAAGAAAAGAAACTCATCAACTTTTACTTTCACCTTTTTTTTTTAACATCGATGAAACTAGTTTACCATGAGTGTTACTGTTATAACGGATGCGAGAATGATACAGTGGGGTCATTATTGGCTAAAAAAAAAATAACACACAAATGTAACAAGGTTCATCAAATTGGCTACGTCCACAAGTAAAGAGGGATCTTTATTATTGGAAGTAGTTTTTCAGAATACGTTACGGTTACAAGAAATATTTTACACATGGCAGTTAATAGTAACAAAAATCTCAATATATCTATATGTTTTTTGTTATTATTAGGACCGCACAGCAGTTGTTCGACATATTGTCATTAGTATCTGGCATCCTAGAACCCCTAGCAGTAACAGACTCATTGGGCAGAGACAGTAACGTTTTCCACCTAGAGGCTTATTAACAGACTTATTAGCAGTAACTAAGCTAAACACCACAGTCTATATAACAGATCTCCAACTAATTAATAGTCATATCAGATTGAAAAGGCATATAAATGAAAAGAAAAGAGAGGAACCTCAGTAGAGGAGCGTTTTCGATGCCTAAGCCTTTGTACTGGTGTCGAAGGGGAGCTCTCCTCTTCCATGTCTTTCTCTGATTAGGTTTTTGCCGGATTGAATCTAAGAGGAGAACATCTGATCTTCCCAAAGAGCTTACAAACCAAACCAAAAATATATACATAAACCATCAGATTCGAAGATGAGAACGAGTGTTTGGATTTTAGCATGGCAACCAGGGTTCGATTCAACTCAGATTCCATCCAATAGAGGAAATTAATTTTAATCGGCTTCGGAACACGATTAATACTAGACTAGAGTGAAGAGATTCGAAAGTGTGCAAGTGAGACCAATTCGAATTCAAAAGTTTGATTTTTTTTCGCGCATACCTTTTTCGCGAGGTTTTGAATAGGCGGAGATCGGAGAAACACACACACTCAGCGCGACGAGAACGATGAGATTTGCAGAGAAGCGAAAGATTCAATATTATTTATTTAAAAAAAAAAAGAATATTGTGGAGAGGAAAAGCAAAGCAAAGCGAAGGCAAGCAGAAAAAAAAAATATCAGCCAAGAGATCTTTTTTTATTCCTTTCTCTGGAATAGAGAGAGAGAGTAAACACGAGGCATTTAAAAATCATTTTAATTATAATTATTGGACCTAACAAAAACTGAAGAATTGTTATTTTGTTTATTTTTCTTCATTTTGGGAATTTGTTTTTGTTTTGGTCACACATCTGAAAATTCTATCTTGTTGGCTTTTTCTATAATTTTATCCATGAAAAATGAAAAGAAGATTTCAAATTATATAGAAAACCTAGTTGTAATCTTCTGTCTCAGTGCTAACTGTTTTAAGCTTTTTATTTTTTATTACATATTATATTCCCACATATATATAGGTTGGTAAAACTACAACTATCTGTCTCTATATAACTCCATATTATTGGTTGGGACATTTTTATTAAGGTATTTGGCTGTTACTCTCAATCCCTGCCAGAATCTCCTTTGCTTTTCTACAACCATTCATTGAAGGAAAGCCGCTAGTCAGTTTCATCCGAGGACACAAACTTATGTGAAACGATTTACTCCTTCAGTGAGATTTGCTACATGGTTTAATTTATAGAGTGTTGTCTTTATTTACTAGCACAGTATAAGCCTTTTGATGAAGTCATCTTAACACTTCATATTATAAGCAAGTGGTCCTTCTTTTTCAATTGATTGATGATGAGGAAAAATATAAACGTCTTTGCCTCTTGCGATTAGTATATCTATCCAAAACCCTCCAGAGTCGCTAAATTTTATTCAACTATTGTAGAAACGATTAAAAATGATAAGAGAAGACCGAGAGAATTAGGAACTTGATCGACCTAACATGCGTTAAACTTGGTATCAATGTGGATATTCAAGTGGAGCTGGCTGCTGGCAGTACAGACTTACAGAAGAAGGCGTCATATATAGAGTTACGAGTTTGAACATACTCATATATACAAAATTGCGTGCACAAGGCCTTACACCAAGGGATGATGCGAGGTTGTCAAAAGGAAAAGGAGATACGTAGGTCAAGCCAATTTTAGCATGCAGCGCACCCTAATTGTGCACTAAACTGAGAATTGATTCTCGTATGCCATTCCCAAGAACTATGAACTATGTTATCACTTTGCCCTAGCCAATACACAAAAGATGTTTACAGAAGATTAAGTTAATATATTCTATGCAAGAATCCGCTGGAAACTCAAGACTACCTATACTTTCGTTGTAGATACTGATAGAAGATATGTGGTTTAAATCTACAGCTTCTTGGTTCATAACAAGGCTGTTTAATTGATATTACAGGCAGGAGGGGAGTGATCGATATGGATATACTAATTAACGCAACAGTAACAGAAGTATGGTCCATCAGACAAAGGCGGAGGCACAGGGATGATCAGTTGCAACGATTGAGCAACTCCTTCTAGCAAAGTATAAAGAGCATGACCAATTGGTAGAAGACAAAAGTGCTATGGAAAGCTAAAGGAGACACCTACAAACCAAGATTTCGTACAAAGGAAACATGGAACCATCTATGGGTTCATCAATCATCACCGGAGGTTCAATGGCATATAGAAGTATATGGTTTTCCCCATGCACTCCTCGTTAGATGTTCTGCACTTGGCTTGCAGTGCACAAGCGAAACGCTTGTTTCAGCATGGTGTGTAGATTCTCTCAAGACCCAGTAGAGACTAGAGACCACTTATTCTATTCATGGTCCTTCTCACTCAGACTATCTGGACTTCGCTCACACGCAGCCTGCTAGGAGATGATTTTACTATAGACTGGAGGGAAATCATGGCTTTCATCATGGACACTACATGCGATCATCTCGTAACATTCATTAGTATGTCTTCCAAGTCTCTGTTCATACCATATGGCGGGAACGAAATGCTTGGAGACATGATACTCATGACAACCACAGCAGTCAGCAGATCAACTGATCGACGAAGTACGGGTATGGTACTATGGTTAGCCGCAAGACCTCGAACTGCCTGCTCAGATTTAACCCTCTGTTTTCTTGCCTTCTTTCTAGTTTTGGTGTTACTAGAAAGTAGAAAAAAATACTCATCACTACACACTTCTCATTGTGCAAACAATCAAATAGCCCCTAAAACTAAGAAAAATGGCTGGTAGTTTCAAAAAAAAAGTAAAAGAAAATGATACAACAAGTTAAACAAAAAAACCATTTTTTCATCACGAATTAATTTTACATTCTACTGAAAAAAAAAGAAACACGTTTTTGAGTTTATTTAATTTTACAATTATTAAAAAAGGTTTCTGCAGCAAATCAAAATTTTGTTCAAACTGAAAAAAATCGATCATATTAAAAAGGGAATCATATGTAAACGAGTTCGAATAGGTACCAATTTGTTTGGAAACTATAGACGATGAGATACTGATATAGTTTGTGAATAGATAATGTTTTAGTACATTCAATCATAACAACAAAATCATAGAACTGTTTGCTTGTGGTTTTCCTGGAAATTCTACTGAGAATGTTTGCTGCTACTAAAAACCAAAAAAAAAGTTTAGTTGACGCCCAATCGAGATTTCTTATTATTTAAGTATTTAAGAACAAAAACAAATCAAGTTTATCTATAATTATTATTTTATTTACATTTTTTTTTGTAAACTAAAATAAAAATGCATATGGAAAGTATCGAACCTATGAAAATGAGAGTGCGCAAGATGTTTTTTATCCACTAGACTAACAGAATTCTAATATTTTATTTATACTAAAACTTATAAAATCTATCACTTCTTTGTTTTTTTACTAGTAAATGAATAGTACTCATCAAATTATGATGTGATGAACAAATAAAACTACTTTAAAAATGTTGAGGTATATAAATATCATTTTAATGATTAAAAATGTTAGTTATATAATCGTAAGTAGGGCTGGGCGTTCGGGTACCCATTCGGGTTTCGGTTCAGTCCATTCGGATTTCGGGTTTTCGGGGTCAAAGATTTTAGCCCCATTCGAATATTTCTAAATTTCGGTTCGTGTTCGGTTCGGATCTTTGCGGGTTCGGTTCGGGTTCGGATAACCCATTTAAAATGTTTTTAAATTTTCAAAATTCATTATATACTTTAAATTTTCATAATCTATAAGAAAGATAATATCTTACATATAAATTTTCATAACATATATGTCAAAATACCTTAATTTAACATATAAATTGGTTTTCTTTAAATATTTGGATAAAAAATCAATAGATATTTAACTATTTTGGTGTTTTCAATATATTTTAGCTATTTTAAACATTTACTTTTGACTATTTGCATATATTTTCCGAGTATTTTGGAAAACTTAAAGGTATCTTATATATTTTTAATATTTTTAATATACATTATATATAAAAATAATGTATATATTTAAGTATATAAATTTATTTCGGATACATTCGGGTACCCAAAATATTTCGGTTCGGATCGGGTTCGGTTCTTTAAATACCGAAAATTTGAACCCGTTCGGATATTTAATCAATTTCGGTTCGGGTTCGGTGCTACTTTTTCGGATCGGGTTCGGTTCAGTTTTTCGGGTTCGGATTTTTTGCCCAGCCCTAATCGTAAGTGGTTAATCACTTTAGAAGCTTTCTATGCGGTTTTCTCATATATATGTATGGAGACCAAAAGTATCAACTTTGAATAATTTGTATTCCTTAGCTTTCATAAAGCGCTTCCCAGAATAAAAAAGAAAAGAAAGGAAATTCGTATTCCCTTAACTTTCATAAAGACTCTTTCTAAAAACAATTTTTATTAAAGACAACTGTTTAAAATTTAGTAAAGAAAATGTGATATGATAATTTCAACTACTGATTTCCAATTTCATTCACAGTACCGAATAAAGAGATAATATAATACAGCCAATGCTTAGAAAAACATATAAGTTGCATAAACTAAACTTTTAGTTATTATTATTTTATATCAGTTTATGATATAATTTTATTAGAAATGAAATGAGTATCCAGTATTTGGATATCCCAAAATAAACAGAGAAGAAGCCAAATCATCTCAGAATTGCTGGACACATGGACTTACCTGTCTTGGTCTGTTTAATTCGACAAATTGTCTCCCAAATAGAATAATCTTATTATTTTAGAGACTGATTGCTTGTAGTTTTTAAAATGTCTTTTGGCTTTGTTTTTGAATAACCACCGAAATATGAATGCAGAATTTTGTTTTAGAAACGAATTCATCAAATGTATGATCTTAATTCTTTTTATTTTTCATTATATTTTACTTTTAAATTTTATTTTATTTATTAACTAAAAAGCCAAAATCTGGAATCTAAAATCTAAAATCACTATTAATTTTTTTTCAAAACTAAAGTCTATAACAAAATCATAAACCAAAATATAATAACTAAAAACAAAAAATCATAAGCCAAAATCTAAAAATTAGAAAAACAATCATTACCTTAATAGCTAAGAGTTTATTTATTATAAAGTAGATGATGGTCTGCTTTTGTATTTATTTGAAACATATCCAGATCTAGGACTGGGCTTTCGGGTACCTATTCGGGTTTCGGTTCAGTTCATTCGGGTTTCGGGTTTTCGGGGTCAAAGATTTCAGTCCCATTCAGATATTTCTAAATTACGGTTCGGGTTCGGTTCGGATTTTTGCGGGTTCGGTTCGGGTTCGGATAACCCATTTAAAATGTTTTTAAATTTTCAAAATTCATTATATACTTTAAATTTTCAAAATCTATAAGAAAGATAATATATTACATATAAATTTTCATAACATATATGTCAAAATACCTTAATTTAACATATAAATTGGTTTTCTTTGAATATTTGGATAAAGAATCAATAGATATTTAACTATTTTTAGTGTTTTCAGTATACTTTAACTATTTTAAATATTTACTTTTGACTATTTGCATATATTTCGAGTATTTTGGAAAACTTAAAGGTATTTTATATATTTTTAATATTTTAATATACATTATATATAAAAATAATGTATATATTTAAGTATATAAATTTATTGCGGATACATTCGGGTACCCAAAATACTTCGGTTCGGATCGGGTTCGGTTTCGGTTCTTTAAATACCGAAATTTTGAACCCGTTCGGATATTTAATCAATTTCGGTTCGGGTTCGGTGCTACTTTTTCGGATCGGGTTCGGTTCAGTTTTTCGGGTTCGGATTTTTTGCCCAGCCCTATCCAGATCCTTAGGTAATGTTTCAATCACTTAGAAGTTATATAAGTACTACAACCTCAAAAAAACAATGGCAGATAATTTCGCATGATATGTTAGGAAACAACCGTTTTTATCGTTCATATGGATAAAAAATTATCAATATATAGAAAAAAAAAATCTGACAAAATATGCATATAGGTTATACGTAATTTTGCTTTACATAAAATATTTTATCATAATTCATCCATTTTGAAATGATATTGTTGTATTTGGAAATGTTTTAAATCTTTTGTTTATCTTTTTGTTTTCAGAAATTTTTTTTTCTTTCTAAATTTATATGTATTCATATAAAAGATAAAAAAAACTAGTTTTGAGGCTATTATAAATATGAGTCTGAAAAATTGTAAAATTATTCACTAATATATAAACTTTAAATGGATATTTACTTCAATTTGTTTTATTTTTTGCTTTCTTCTAATTTGATTAGTATTTGTTTACAACATATAATTCTCTTTCAGAAATAATGATTTAAAACGTCAGTTTTAGCAAAATTGGAATGACGCATTAAAAAACATAGCATGACTTTGTAGAAGGATGACACGTTTAAATCCATAACTAAATTATGACTCGTATGCTAACACTGATTTTATTTTAAATTGGTTATATTTTTTTTATAAATTAATTGAATGTTGTTAGTATTAAAAATTTGTAATTGTATAATATTTATTTTATGGAATTTAATTAAACTAATATAATCTTTTATGTAAATTTATCTTGCTAATAATTTGATTCATATTGTAATAAGTTTAAATTTGTTGTTTACGATTAATGTTAAACATATAATATATATTTTGAACGTCTTTGTATTTTTTTTTGTTATTATATTTATTGTACAATGTAGTTATTTTCAACATATAATATTTGTATTTATATATATTTATATTTTGTGCAATAGATACTAAGCCTATTATTAAATTATTATGTTTCTTAAATAAATATAATATTGTTTCATTAAATTGTAGATTAGTGCAAACAAAAATAACTGATGTTTCTAACATACAGAAATATGAATAAATTTTTGTGTTCATATATATATATATATATATTGTACTAATTATATTTCATATAAATACTCTATTGCTCTATAAATTTCAATTACAACATAAAATTAAAAAAAATCAATTGATTAAAATGTGTGTAAATTCTATTCAATTATCTTTACAATATTCTATAACTTTATTTTTTATACATTTTTATGAAATCATCATGATTTTTTTTTTGAAAATAATTGACCCAACAGAAAAGTGAATATAAATAGATATTTGGCGTAACAAATTTTGTTAATTGTCCATTTCTAAGTTGAAACTCATCATCTAGCAATTTTTCACTAGGAAAAATAAATAAACGTTTGTATAATCTTTTGTGCTTTTTTCTGTTGGATCCGCACTATTACGCATATTATTTATTGTTTCAATCATATAAGTTGTTTTAATAGACTTTTAAAGCCCAAATATCTTTTAATAAAGTAAAATTACCAAAGTAATATTTTTTTAAAAAAATGGTTTTATAGTTTTTGAATATTTCTATATATATAATTATACTGTTTGTATTTATTAAAAATGAAATTTTATATGATATTATTTAATTTAAATTTTAGTTATTTTAACTCTTTTCATTATGAATCTTTAATAAAATCTCCATAATTTATTTGATTAGTTGTATAATATTTTTTCATAAAATATTAATTAAAAAATATTTGATGTCAATTGAATGTATGTTATTTTTATAAATTATTTAATTTATTAAGAAATTTAGTTAACTTTAAATGTTTTTTGTATTTCTGAAAGCATAAATAAAACAATTCATTAATTGAAATTATTCTGTAGTATCTAAACGTGCAAAAATAAGTTATACTTACTTTCGTTTTTTCAAAAAGTATTAGAATGTTTCAGTCAATTATTTGATTTATATAAACCAAATAATTTGAAAGAAAGTTGACAGGAAGTTATGAAACAAATAGTGTTTTATATTGTTTGGACAGTGTTTTTAGAAACATAGATAGTAGTATAATATTGTTTACATAATTAATTTATAATAGAAGGTATACTTAATTTAAAAACGTATGAAAAATTTTAGTATAAGGAATTGTTTCTGTATTAATACGAAAGAAGTTTATTTAAATTTAAATGAATCTATTTTTATTTATGAAAGCATAAATAAAACGATTCATTAATTTAATTGAAATTCTTCTGTAGTATCTAAACCTGAAAACAACTTATACTTATTTTTTCATAAATTATTTGAATGTTTAGCCACTTATCTAAATTAATTAATTAAAAAGAAAATTGACAAAAGTTATTAAAAGGATGAGATCTAGTGTGCTTATATCATTTGGACACAAAATTAATTATTATGTTATTTGGAAACATGAGTAGTAGTATAATAATTTTTTCATAGAGAAGTGTATTTAATTTAAAAACGTACAAAAAAGTTTAGTCGAGAAGATTGTTTCTGTTTTAGTAAGAAAGATCTAACCAACACTTTTGAAAACCTTACTAAAAATGATTTAAAGTATAAAGGTTTACATTTTTACCACACTTTTTTCCTTATACGAGAATATTTTATAGTCAATTAGTAACATATTTATGGATAAACTTAAGTGGTTGTTTTGTAACATTTCTCAACTGATCTCCTTTTTTGTAAATTAATTCTTAACTGATCTTATAAATATTGTTTATGTCTTCAGCTGACTTTTTCTACGGTAATTTTTCATATGTATATAGAAAAAGTGGACGTGTTATGTACCTATCAAAATTATATACCGTTCCGCAGCATTCAACTCACAATATTAGTGAGCATGGCAGACTACAATCAAATTTCGAAAATCGTGAGTTTCCAAAAAAACGCTAATTTTAATTAATTTTGCTGTTTCTTATCATAATATTAGTGTTTAATACAATGTATCTTATGTTCATACAATAAGTCTTACATTCAGGGTCCGATCTAAGATTTTGGGAATTTGAAATATTTTAAAAAATAATTTATTTTTAATATAGAAAATCTATACCTGTATTAATTTTTTGTATAAAAATTTAGAGATCAATGCCAATGTTTCATCTGGTATCTAGAAGTCTATACCTTCTTAAAAAAAAAAAATAGAAGTCTATACCTATATTAAAAAATAAAAACCTTTAAAAGTTTTAGAGATCAAGGCCAATTTTCTCAGACTAAAAAGACTTAATATAGTCAAATTTCTCCTTTAGATTCGCTGATATGCTGAAAGCGTCTTACCCTAAAAGTAGCTATCCTAGTTTTTTTTTCTCGATCGTAGTGTCATATATAACTACAACTCTTTTAATTCCATTTATTTTAGTTAGAAGAAATAATTTAGTTCAGTGACAAAAAAAGAAAAAAAAAATAGTTTTGGTGCTCTTGTCAAATCTTCGCTTGTTAATCTTCTTAATTCACATTGCTTTACTTTTCTAGAATGTTGTATCAAAAACTTCACATCACAAGTGAGTCTTAAACCGAGATCTTTCAACGCTAGCAAACTTCTCCACCTACTCTAAAATAACAGTAGCTACTAGCTCTAACTCTTAGTCGATTTCATCACCACTACCAGATACCTTACCTACTCTAACTCAAAAAAAAAACTATTATAAAAGGAATTCCATCACCTATTATTGTTTCCAAGACCAATTTGGTTTCAGGAAACAATTCATTGACCTTTATCCATTCACATATACATGACAGCCCCTCTTATAACCAAACTGATCATCATACTGAGCAGAATAATCGAGAAGGATTTTTGAAATCTCAGCATGTGGAAGGTCATATTAATGCGCTTAGATTGCGATTTTCTTGTTCTTCTATGTTTTCTTATTTTTAAACAGACAGAGGAACTCTTCCCCAAATATCTCACGAAGAGGGCGCTTTACTTAGAATATAGGGTGATAATTCTAGAGATAGTGTAGTAACGGCTAGTCTAAACTTTTCTTTCAATGCACAGAGCGTTTTGTATAATGAGTTAAAAAATTCATTTGTAGCTTAAAACAGAGGAATGCTTACCAACAACATGTGTTAATTAGTTCTCTACAATGAATTGTATTTGAAGATATAATATATAACGTAATATACGTTGCAACAGACATGCATCCAAGTTTTTGTTCCGTGGCCACGACTTTTTTGTAACTCCAGTTGTGATTTCATGTCCTTTTGAGTTATTAAACAATTTTTGATTGAATTATCGATAGACGCGTTTTGTAGGTCTGTGACGGCTTATTATATTTTCAGAGAGAGAATCTTTGGGGACATGCATCCAAGCTATATAGTAAAGTCGGTGACGGTGGCTCTATCTATGGCCGCGTAATTAAAGGCCAGTCTCTTGTCTCTTTTGTATTTTCCTCGACGTGCCAACTTGTCATTAATGAATACAAAAAATTCATAAACAAATAGAAAGATACGAATTCTGAAATAATTTCTGCTGTTTTTATAAAGAAGCACATGGAGATCTTAGATGTCACAATTAGTGAGGTGGGTCTCTCTTGTCCCATGTTATTCTCTCTCTCTCTCCCTCTCAAAACTTTTCAATTTTCTTGTTTTGAATTTTGAAACTTTTGAAAACAAAGAACAACAATGTTGGTTTTACCTTCTCCTCGTCTCTTCTTCTTCCTCCTCTTCATCTTGTTCTCCACTTGTTTCTTGCATACAAGAGCTCAAGAAGGCCAAGGTGATATAAGTGGTGACAATATCAAGGTTGACCCGAGTCTCACGTTCGAAAACCCGAGTCTTCGTCAAGCCTACATTGCTCTTCAATCATGGAAACAAGCTATTTTCTCTGACCCTTTTAACTTCACAGCTAACTGGAATGGCTCGGATGTTTGCTCTTACAATGGTGTCTACTGTGCCTCTTCTCCTTCTCGTCCGCAAACCCGGGTTGTTGCGGGCATTGATCTTAACCATGCCGATATGGCTGGTTATTTACCTCCCGAGCTCGGTCTTCTCACTGATCTGGCTCTCTTCCATCTCAACTCGAACCGGTTCTGTGGAACAGTCCCTGCCACGTTTAAAAACATGAAGCTTCTATACGAGCTTGATTTGAGTAACAACCGTTTTGTAGGGAAGTTCCCTATGGTTGTCTTGTCCTTGCCTTCCCTTAAGTTCTTGGATCTCCGTTACAACGAGTTTGAAGGTGTTATCCCATCCAAGCTTTTCGACAAAGAGCTTGATGCCATATTCTTGAACCATAACCGATTTCGGTTTGGGATACCGGAGAACATGGGAAACTCTCCGGTTTCAGCTCTGGTTCTTGCGGATAACGATCTTGGAGGTTGTATACCGGGAAGTATCGGTCTAATGGGGAAGACCCTTAATGAGATCATCCTCTCTAACGATAACTTAACCGGTTGCTTACCACCACAGATTGGAAATCTTAAGAATGTGACGGTTTTCGACGTCAGTTTCAACCGGTTAAGCGGTCCGTTACCGTCCAGCGTTGGAAACATGAAGAGCTTGGAGCAGCTCAATGTTGCTAACAATAGGTTCACTGGAGTTATCCCAAGCAGCATTTGTCAGCTCTCAAACCTTGACAACTTCACTTACTCTTCCAACTTCTTCACCGGTGATGCTCCGAGATGTGTGGCTCTTTCGGGAGACAATGTGGCAGTTAATGGATCGATGAATTGTGTTGCCGGTAAAGAAGGTCAAAGATCAGCTGAAGAGTGTTCATCTCCAGCCTCACGCCCTGTTGACTGTAGCAAATTTGGATGCAACAATATATTCTCTCCTCCGCCGTCTTTTAGGATGTCACCCACCGTCCGAGTACTTCCTCCACCACCTCCGTCTTCCAAGATGTCGCCTACGTTTAGAGCAACACCACCACCTCCGTCATCTAAGATGTCACCTACTTTTAGAGCATATCCTCCACCACCACCGTCTTCCAAGATGTCTCCTTCTGTCAAGTCCTATCCTCCTCCTCCCCCGCCTAAATATGAGCCATCTCCGCCTCCTCCTCCTTCTTCCGAAATGTCACCTACTGTTAGAGCATACCCTCCACCACCACCACCATCACCTCCCCCACCATCTCCTCCTCCGCCGTATATATACTCATCTCCACCACCTCCTCCGCCGTCTCCAACCTACGTCTACTCATCTCCACCACCACCACCACCGTCACCTCCTCCACCATCTCCCCCACCACCATATATCTACTCATCTCCACCACCACCACCTCCATCACCTCCGCCACCATATATCTACTCATCTCCACCACCTCCTCCACCATCTCCAACCTACGTCTACTCATCTCCACCACCACCACCCCAATATCAGCAAACACCTTCCCCACCTGAATACTATCCATCACCTTCACCGCCTACTTACTACGCCGTTCAATCTCCACCGCCGCCACCACACGTTGACTGCCCACCAGTAACAAGTCCTTCCCCTCCACCACCGGTCTACTATACACCGGTTACACAAAGCCCCCCACCTCCACCGCCGGTTTACTATCCCCCAGTAACACAAAGTCCTCCTCCACCACCGGTATACTATCCGCCCGTAACACAAAGCCCACCACCACCACCTGTGTATTATCCTCCGGTAACACAAAGTCCACCACCACCACCTCTGTACTATCCTCCCGTAACAAAAAGTCCTCCACCACCACCACCGGTTTACTATCCACCTGTAACACAAAGTCCTCCACCGCCACCAGTTTACTATCCACCTGTAACACAAAGTCCTCCACCGCCACCACCGGTTGAGTACCATCCACCGGCAACCCCAAACCACCCTCCACCACCACCACCTAAGGGATGCAACGACGGTCCAAGTAATGACCATCACTACCAAACACCAACGCCACCTTCTCCACCGCCTCCATCCTACGAGGACACACCTCTACCGCCAATCCACGGTGTCTCTTACGCCTCTCCTCCTCCACCGTCAATCCCATACTACTAAGTTTAAACAAGGCATTAACTAGTGGCCAAAGCGGACACTAGTCACAATGATCAAATTCTTTTGGTTTAATACCTATTTGTGTGTTTTTGGTTGACAAGAGACATTCGAGTTATTCTTTTTCCCCATGAATATTTTGTTCTTTTTATTTCTTGATTAAACAGAGGATGGAGTATATATTTTCAGTTATTTTATAATTGGTTACCTATCATATATGTATTTTCTTCGATAAAATGTTCAGTATAAATATAAATTCCTTTCACAAAAGCCTCTTCTAGCTTAATAAAATTTTAAAATCTTTGAAACTATAAAGAGGAACTGCTATGATCTATTCTAATGGAAAGAAAACCGACTCTTTCTTTATCTTTGAATCCTGGCCCAGGCGACAACATATAACTAATTACACCAATTTTCAGTAAACTGCACTTCCTTCGGTTCCATTGTTTCATAATGTAAATCTTTTTAGCTAAAAACACAATGATTAAGTAATTGTTAGTTTTCAAAAAATATCATTCCATATATAAGCTCAATCATTCACTATAAACATGTATATAACTTAATTGGTCACATAATATCACAATAAGTAAAAAGGTTACATTTAAGTGTGAAAACAACTTCTATTTTGGAACAAAAAATACTTCTGAAATGATTTACATTATTAAATCAAAGAAAGTATAGGTAAATCAAAGAAAGTTAAATTCAAAAAAAAAAAAAAAGAAGGTTGGTGCAGCTTATAACCCGTTATGTTCACGAGAAAAGTGAAGAGGAAAAACTCCATAAACACCAGTTACAAAAAAAAAAAAACCTCCATAAACACTCAAACAATATCTCTCTTTAATGCTCATTTAATAAAAAAAACTAAATAAGTTTTCTAGTCTTCAAAGTTGAATGTAAGATTGAAAATATTTGTGTTATCAAAAGAGCTTTGCTCTATATAGGTTTAGACTGGAGAGAATGTTGAATTCAGTGGATCATTGCCAATTCTTGCGGATGTCAAAGGTGTAGTTGATCTCCAAGTAGCACTTACTGTCGTCATCAATAAACTGAAAGAACAATAAACGTTTATTCAAAATAATAAAAATAACAATAAACTAAATAAGTAATCTAAACATTTATCAACAAAGCAAATCATAATTGCATAATTTGAAGAAAGCCTCAAACTCATCAAGTATACGAAAAATTAAGATGTATTTTCCCAAAAAAATTGTTTCATGTATATGAAACATATACAGGAAAACCTCTATAAATTAATACTCGATAAATTAATAATTCTATAAATTAATAAACTTCGTTGGTCCTAACTTGAGCCAGTGTAAAATATGATACAAAGCGATAAAATAATAATAAGATAATAAATTTTTAAAACTCTCAAGTAAATATATAATCCCATTAAAATCATAAACTAATAATCTATTAATATTTTTTTTATATATGTACAAATTAAACATTATAATTGTTGGTTTTTTATTTACAATGAATATACATCTATTTTTTAATATTTTAATATATTCTGATAGTATTTAGTAAAATAATATCAAAAATCACACAACAATTCTACGAAACATAAAAATATACACCAAATAAGATAATAAAATAATATGAAAATCAACTTTAAATTAAATAATATAAATATGGTAAAATAAAATATTTTCTTATTTTATAAACAAAAATAGAAAAAATAGAAAACAAATCTAAAAAGGAAACTTTGTAAATTAATATCTCTATAAATTAATAAAATTTTAAAGTCCCAGCTGTACCTTAGTTCTTGCGGAATATGATCCTCTAGCGAAAATACCAGACGGTGTTATTTCTTCAGGCATCACATGTTGGTATGGCTCAGCTTGAGGACTAAAAGTCCCAAGCATTGTTTTCGTACTATCAACTGCTCCAAAAGAAAGAGACACCAAAACATGAGAAGAGGACATTGAGACATTTTTAAGATTACCCCAAGACACAAGAAGAAAGATAAAAATACCCTTGACACCGGTTTTCCAGACGGTGTTATTATAGCGAAGGCCCGAAACAATATTGTTGGTGACACGGAAGTTGAAGACAAGTGTGTACTTAGATCCTTCCTTTATGGTGAACCAAGGACCTTTAGGGTTAGGTAATCCATCATCAGGTATCGTTAATACCATCTCCTCTCTGTCTGGAGACCTAACTGTTAAGTCTAGTATCTTTACTACTGGATCCGGTGTCTCTGCATTTTCATTTTTTGGTTAACTGTGTGTTGACATAACAATTTAAGTGTCTTCCTTCTAAAACTAGTGAGATCCAAATGATCTCATAATCATTACAGCTACCATTAAGTGATATATATATTGCGTTTAAATCATACAATCTAAACCGGATTTTGGATTTGGTTTACCTCCTACATCTTCCAAATCCACCACGCCGATTAGCTGTTCCTTCCATCTCCTCAAGCTTTCATCATCCTAACAAATTTTGGCCGAAAATGTAAAATATTTTTTAAAATTTGTTTGATTAATAGATCAATATATAGAATGTATTGACATATGTACCATTTTCATACATTAGTATGCCATGAAACTAGCGCTCTTAATTAATATAACCAAATCGTTATCCCACCATTATCTATAAGCTTGTATAATTTAAATCTTCGTCTATTAATAACTTGAAAAATAAAAAACCTTGTCTTTCTCAAGCTGTTCTTTGAGAGCAATCATGGGACCGAGCTGGGGCTTCTTCTCGTCTTCGTCATCATCTTCTGTCGGAGACAAAGAGCTATCACTGTTTTTTCTGCTCAGCCCTGTTTCTTTTTCTGATGTCTCTCCTGAAGCTTCTCCTCCCTTCTTCTCATCTTCCAACCCCATTATTGATTCCTCCAACCAAAACAAAACAGACAAACAATACAAAAGATCTCCGTCTTGATCTAATAAGATCTTAGATAATGTCAACCTTTTGATTTTTAGTAAAATGCAAAGATGGCTCTAGAAAGGAGAGAGGGGAAAAGAAAGAGTTTTGGTGCTTTTTGTTGAGGTATGTTAATATGTGGAGCTTGAAGAAATTGTCATGTGGTGATCCTATTATTTTGTAAATATCACTCTAAAAATCAGAATTTGCTAAATATGTACGAGTCTACATTGCAATTATATTTGCATGGTTACACATTTTGAGGATGGTCTCATGCATGCTGGCTTGCAAATGGAGAAAGTTTAAGAATAAATTTGTCAAATAGAAGACGAAGGCTAGTAGTAAACCTTTTTGAGCTCTTTTATTAGTTTTATTAGCCCATATGCAAACATAACAGCTGCCTTGTGAGGTGTGCAACTTTCCAGTCCCAATAATGTGATTGTGAAGATATAAATTTCAACAGACGCAGACACATGGATTTTTTTCTTCAACATGTATCCAAATCTGAACGATCACACAAGGAATATACTAACACAAACTGTATATGCATCATGGTTTGCATACAAATATAGAACCGTGTTCAAAATCTTTTTTTTTTTTTTTGAAAATATATATTAACATAAATACCAATTAAAATAAAATTATTGATTCATATGGTTTTATAATCATTGTATCTTATTACATAAGAAAATTTAAACTTTAATCACAAAAGTTTATGTGATACTTTTAACAGTTTTAGTAATTTATATTTGTTTTGAAAATTCAAAATACAAAATATATTTAAAAAATCTAAATTTTTATTATATGATTAATGCAATTTTTTAATTTATTTTAATAATAAAAAATTAAACAAAATGATAGAAAGTATACGGATTGTTAGCAAATCTTTATTATTTAAAATCATTAATTACCATATATATTTTAAAAATTCTATAGATTTTATTTAAAGAAAAAATAGATAATAAATTTCAATTTGATAAATGAATGTTTTATAATAAACATATAATATAATATAACGTTCCTTAGCAATTTCATTTTGGACTAAAAAATTCTCAATTGATTCTCAAACCGCCACGTAAACAAAACGTGACAATTTAGTATGATATTTTTTTAATTAGTACAAACTAGATGTTATAACTTTTTAAATGTTTCTCTGTTAATATATAGAGGATACATAAGTTGGGTGATTAAGAATGCAATAATCTTTGCTTCTATATGTGGAGCATGTATATAATTCAAAATTGAAGTGGTTCAATGAACATCTAAAGTATTTGTGTTATATGTGAATTTGTTTTTCAATAGATTTATATTTGAAATTGTTTATTGATGTATGGAAACAAAATTTATTAACTTCATATAACATAAAAGATAATAAAATATTAATTAAAAATAATTTCCCATATATCCTGATTGACATCGTGAAAATATGAACAGCTTATTTTTATTTAGTTTGAAATTTTTTGTCAACTTTTTTTTTCAATGATAAATTTTCGTGTAACTGTAAAAGGCAAATATTAATTGAAATCCTAACGTAAAAAAGCTACCCTTCCATATATTGAATTCTTTTGATAGTAATAGTTATGATAAACTGAGTAATACAAGATATGTAATTGTCATGTTCTTCATCTTGTTGTTCAATGACAACACCCAAATTTTTTCGTTAAGAATTTTTTTTTGTATTGACGAATAAATTTGTTTCCGACTATTGTATTCGTACGGGACGGATATTCTTAATACTCCAGATATCCGCTCTGTGCCCACCTGTAGAATTTAGCAATTCGTTTGCAATCTTGAATTTTCATGAACAATTGCACACAATAAAAATTATTTTAATGTATAACCACAAATAAGGTCATTAATATTAAAATACTTATAAAATTGACTTTTTCCATGTAATTGACACATCATAAACATAAAGCTAAGAAAGTTTTCTTGAACTAGTCAAACTCTAACTCTTCAGATCCAAATCTCATAAATCTCTCCTTAAATTTCACAGTACAACTCACACTTACTAAGTAGTAGTGTTGGTGACATACATAGAAAATTATTTAAATTTCAAAACAAAGTTTGATAGATGAATGTCTTAGTAGTATATTAAATTATCTTTCTTCCATCAGTTTAATAATTTAGCGAGTTTTGATTAGGAGAACCATATGTTTTAAAATAAACCAAAATTGAAATTGTGGTCATTAAGAATGATTTAGTTAAGTTAGTTTCGTGTTATCCACATCAGCAAAATTTTAAAATATAATCACATGTGGAACTGAGTCACCTTTGACACATGAATACATATCACATTTTCATGTCATATTTGACAACCAATCTTTTTTTTTTTTTGTAACACTATTTGACAACCAATCAAATTATTATTTCTTTTTAAAATTGTATTTTCAATTAATAGTATGAATAAACACTTACATTGTTTAGCTAACTTAGACATCAACACTAAACAGGGGGGAATCAAGACTTTTAATTCATTGGGCGCACAAAATAATTAAAAAAATTACTGGGTGCAAAAATAATGAATTTCCATTTTGTCTATAATAATTTCTCTCATTGCCTTATTAGAATAATCAAAAATGAAAATCTAATAGTCTACTACCTGGCTTCGCCACTGACACTAAAGTAGATCCATTCTCTTACTTTGTGTCTTTGTTTAGCTATTACCTATATGAGACAATACTAAATAAAATAAAACCAATTTTAAGATTCGTTAGCTAAATCTATTTTAGTGTTTCAAAAAAAAAAAGCTAAATCTATTTTATCTTAAATAATAGACGCTCCATTACTTCTTGGTGACTCACCTTGCATCTTTAAATTTACTGTTCTTTGCAATTCAACTTTTTGTCATCAACATAAAACAGAATTAATTTGACTCCATAAACAACATTGGTAGCTTGGCATCCATGTAAACAATGAAAGACGATTGTTTTCTGACACTTCGTACTAAACTATATGCTTTCAAATTTTGCATTCTTGGTGCATAAATTATTTCTGAGTTAAAAAAACTTTTTTGCAAATAACTTGCAAAAGCAGATTATTCTTTCGGTTCTGAAACCATCTTCACCAATTGAGAACAATTCGTTACAAACGTGACCCAAAATTGATGCAAATTTCTTATATACTTCATTATCCAAAGTAGCACTTCCACGTCCGAGTGAAGAAGGGGAAGAGTAGCCTTGACATTTTTATCCCCATCAAACCATTAAACTTTTCTAGAGTACTACTATACCAAGATTGACCTGAAAAAGTCTCATTATCTTTTTAAGAATCATTTATAAAACACCAACGTCCTGGAATTGAAGGTAAATTTAAAACCTCCACATAAGTGCTGCCCTCTGTGTGTTCAACACTTGTGATCCAGCCCAAAGCGTTTGATTCTATTTCCGCAAATTTAAACGTTTTCCCGGGATCCATGTCTAGATTACTGAAAACTTTGTTATTTTTTTTCTTCCAAATGTACCATAAAATCCATGCAAATTGATGGTCATCCATTTTCAGGTGAACTCTCCAGAATAGATGATCCATATTTATAAAGAAGAAGCCAGTGGAAAATAACTGGATTTGATGGTATCTGTGAAAGGATTCAAACCTGACGCGTTGGAGGACATTCGAAAAATACATGGTTTTATTGATTTCTTTGAAACTCCACATCTTACACAACATATATCTTCTTATAGCCCTTCTGCTTGCAGATTTTTCTTAACTGTCGTTTTAAATTTTAATTTTTGTTTTATTATAAATGCCGTTTTACATTTTTAAGGTAAATATTAAATGTTTTTCTAACTTTTACCATTACCTTTGATTCATTAATTACTAAAATCAAATAAAATATTATATAGTGATAAAACAGAAAATTAATTATTTTTTTAATTCATGTACAAAAACCTTAAACAATACTTACTATAAATATCAGCTTAAAAGGCTTTATTTTGATCGTCAACGCAAGCGGTTAGCTTTGCGTCATGGTGCAACTCTTTGGAGGAGAGATGATCTATGACATGTCATAGTTCTTCTTTACTTTTATCACTTAGGAGTCGTGCGAGATGAAAGTTTCATGCACGGTTTTGAATGAGAGAAAGAAGTGAGGAATCCTCTTTTCGACTCTGACTCTCCCACTCCAGTCGTTACTTTTCTTTCTGTTACTTCGAAAGTAGTTGTTTCAGCTTTAGCCACTCGAATTTTCGATATTCCTTTTTATTTCTCATCAAATGAATGGCATCTTCTTCTGTAAATCCTAGCTATTCTTAGCATGATATTGGGGAATCTCATTATTACTCAAACAAGCATGAAATGTATGCGTGCATATTCGTCCATAGGTCAAATCAGATATGTAATTATTGGAATAATTGTTGGAGACTCAAATGGTGGATATGCGAGCATGATAACTTATATGCTGTTCTATATCTCCATGAATTTAGGAACTTTTGCTTGCATTATATTATTTGGTCTACGTACCGGAACTGATAACATTCGAATTATGCAGGATTTTACACAAAAAAGTTCTTTTTTGGCTTTTTTTTAGCTTTATGTCTCTTATCCTTAGGAGGTCTTCTTCCACTAGTAGGTTTTTTGGAAAACTCCAATTCTGGTGTGGATGACGTGCATGCCTATATTTCTTGGTTTCAATATGACTTCTTACGAGCGTTTTTTCTATCTACTATTATCTAAAAATATTAAAACAGAAAATTAATTATTTTTAATTCATATACAAAAACCTTAAACAATACTTATTATAAATATCAGCTTAAAAGGCTTTATTTTGATCGTCAACGCAAGAGGTTAGCTTTGCGTCATGGTGCAACTCTTTGGGGGAGAGATGATCTATGACATGTCATAGTACTATTATAGTCCACTGATCCCGTTGTATTGGCCCCGAGCTTCCGGGATGTAAGAAAAGATAAAGGAAAAAAACTTTGGCTTTAAGGCTTAATCGCTTCAGAATGGAACGACTCTGAATCATATCATCAACATTTGTGCATGTTTATATGAGTATATGATATCTATGAGTCTATTGCAAAGTTGCAGATATTAATCAAATAAAATATTACTTTTCTATAGGGACCAACGATGCAATAATATGATTTTTCTTTAGACAAAATCATAACTAACAACAAAGAGAAGTAGAGACCCCTTTCCAGAAGTATTTATACTAATATAGTATTTCTAACGTCTACAAATTTATCTAACTCCAAAAGTTATAGATTAATTAAAAAAAGCATACATGATAAACCAAGATAAAGTCAAACTCCTGTTATGAATGGTGTCAGTATTGTTTTGCACGTATGGACATTCAAAGCAAGTAAACATTGAAAAATAGTAACGCTTAATTAATAAGCATAGTTTCAATTCGATTTAATGCTTCAAATAGTAAATAGTATCGATTTTTAAATAATACTCATAGCTATAGGAGGCGAGGCAAAGACCACTATGGCACTATGCTGGCATTGTAAGTTCGACTCCTAGTTTTTGCGTGAGAAAATGATACAAAAATATAGCTTGGTAAAATATTATTGAACGTCTATAACTTTTTTTCGGCTAAAAGGTTTTTGCTATAGCCTACAGACAATTAAGTGAATGTCTTTATATCATCTTTTTCTTTACAGTATTTTGAGATCATCCAAATCTAGGATATTCACCGACAATAATATATTCTCTTGTGACACAATACTGTCTCTCTCTTTTTTTTTTTATAAACATATCTTGAAATTACATGGTAATACTCGATTGTAATATTGATTTAGTTAACATCTTCCAGAATTATCAATTTACATTGTAATTTCACTATCTATTTATATTAATCATAAAAAAAAATTCAATTATACCACAAATTTAATACTACTTTCACATTTACCATTAACAAATGATTATTTTCATTAATACTCTAAACACTAAAATCTAGACCTAAATGTTAGTATATTTTTGATTGACGGTATTTTTGAAAAGTGATACTTAATTTGTGGTATTTTAGACAATTTCTATTAATCTTATCATTCACAATAACACTGTTTCATTCAATCATAAACTTTTTGTAACTGTTTTCAATAATAACTAATTTCTAAAAAATGCTGATAATCTGCGTATATATTGTTTGTCAAGATTATCAATTTACACATTTTTAAAATCTATTATGAATCATGACAATATATATATTAAAATATATATACAATCAGCTTAGCATTAAGAAACAACTTAATAGATCAGATCCTATCAAGAAAGAAAATTAAAAAAAAACACAAACAAAAAAAGATTCGATCTTTTATTCTTGAGTGTAGCTGTGGTGGCCAACTATTTGCTGACGAAGAGATTCTACCCAGATGGGACCATAAAAATGAGCATTTAATTATGGTACCAATCTTAACATGTGGCCGACCAATAAAAATTTGACAGGTGGTACAGTTTTGACCGCTGGTCTAAATTAGTGCTTAAATTAACGATAAAAAATTAAGGGAAATTGCCAAAAATACAACTTTCATGATACCATTTTTCAAATGTACACTAACCAACTTTACCATTAAAATTTTGATAGGCAAAGTACATTTATACCCCTAATTAATAAAACACAAAACTACTCTCTTCTTCTCCTACATCTCACGAGATCTCATCATCTCAGATTCACATCAACATTGACGAATTCTCCGGCGGTGACGAGTTTTCCGGCGAGATCCGGCGACGTTGAAGAGATGTACAGCGAGATCCAAGGAAGCTACGGCGAGATCCGACGAAGCTACGACGAGATTTGACGATGATGACAAGTTCCCGACAAGATCTGACGACCTTGACGATTTCTGCCGAGATTAGACGACGCTCACGATTTCTCTGACGACTTCTCTAGCGAGCCTTCTGACTAACCTGAAAAACTTGACGAGATCTGACGAACTGACCAAGCTCTCTCACGACGTCAACGAAGGTGACAAGATAATAGATGGTGATTTTTGTTCTATTTCATTAATTTTAGCTTGATTTCCCAGAATCGATGTACGATGTGTTTCTAGCAAAAGAAAAGAAGTTTTTTTCTGATGAAATTTTATAAATGAGGTACCAAATTATCTTTTGGACTCAAGCCATAGATGAAGTGGATTTTGTGTTGCTTAGAAGTGGTAGCTTACATGTTCTATTCACTGAATCAAGTATTTCTCAAAAACTTGGTGTTTGGATTTCTCCAAAAGTAGAGCCTACATTCATTTTAGATGTGGAAGAGTTGATTCAAAAGTTACTTGAAGTTGCTGGCTTTGTTGCACACCAACTGTTTGATCAAATGATTTTAAGAGGAATGAAAAAACAACAACACAAAGTCTTGAGTAAAATACCAAAACATAGCGATTCAAATATAAACTCAAGAAAGGAAGACATAATTTCAGTGACAAGGTTTTTACAATTATTTCTTAAAAATGATTTATAAGCCTCTATAAAACGTTATAAGACTTCATAAAATAATCACCTTTTGATATTCTACAAATCTTTATAAATGATTTTATAAATCCTTATAAATAACTTTAAATATTCTTATAAAACTAAAGAACACGTGCATGCTTTGGTAAAAGATGATGATATGTGGCAGATTCTGAGGCACATGCGGACAGCAAGTAATGCTCCACCGCTTCAGAAATTTTACATACCCTTATAAATTGTTTAATAATCCTTTATAATGGTGTATAAACTTTATAAATTATTTTTATAAATTATTAATAAATTATTATACAAACTATTATAAATTGTTTTATAAGGCTTTCTAAATGGTTATAGACTCTTTTAGTTGATTTATAAACAGATACAACTCTTAAAGTACCCCTTATAAATTGAATATAAGCTTTCATAAAGTTTTTATAAACCCCTATTAATAGTATATATACCCCTTCTAAATTATTTATAAACTTTCATAACGTTTTTATAAATATTTATAAATGGTTTATATATTTTATAACTTGTTTTATATGCTTTTATTATTGTTTTATATACTCTTATTACAAATAATTTTGCATACCCTTATAAAGCTTTGTAAAGAGATGATGATACATGGAAGATTATGAGGCACATGCAGACAGCAAGCAAGGCTCCACCGCTTCAGAAATTCCAAGTTATTATATATCAGCCTTTTCATTTATCTGATATCTGAGATACATGGGCCAGCTATAAATATTTATAAGTTATTATTTATCAGCATTTTCATCTCTGAGTTTATATAATACTTTATAAACAAGTATATCTGAGTTTTATAAAGGTTTATAAGGGGTTATAAGTTATATAATCTCTTCATGAAACTAGTAAATCTGAGTTTTATAAAGATTTATAAGGGGTTATAAGCTACATAATACTTTATAAATTAGTATATCTGAGTTTTATAAAAGTTTATAAGGGGTTATAAGTTATATAATCTCCTCATGAAACTTGTATATCTGAGTTTTATAAAGGTTTATAAGGGGTTATAAGTTATATAATCTCTTCATGAAACTTGTATATCTGAGTTTTATAAAGGTTTATAAGGGGTTATAAGTTATATAATCTCTTCATGAAACTAGTATATCTAAGTTTTATAAAAGTTTATAAGGGGTTATAAGTTATATAATCTCTTCATGAAACTTGTATATCTGAGTAGTTATATAATCTCTTTATAAGGGGTTGAGGCAATATATCCATTGTTGAAGGATGTGGTTCTTTCACCAGATATGCATTTTTGTATTGATTGTATTTTTGAGGTACTTTAGAAAAATTAACTTGTAAGCCATTATAAATCAGTTTATAAACGTTTATAAATCACTTTTGAGTTCCGTATGCTCATTTTGCCTAGCATTCTTCACAAGAATTCTCAAGTTCACATGTTCATATGTTTTGAACAGCTCAAGAAAACCCTCTAAACAATTTTCATTCCTTTTATAATTTATTAAATATTTTATAAACCTTTATAAATGGATTTTACTTTTAAAAATAATTTATAAACCCTTATAAATAGATTATAAACTTTACAAACTGTTTCATAAACTTTTACAAATGATTTCTAATATCTTATTTGTTCTTCATATTTCTTTTGCTCTTCTTTCATGTATTATTTTCTTATATATGTTACAAAAAAGTAAATTCACAAATCCTTGTTCCCATTAGTTTTTTTTGTTTTATATCATTGTTGAACTGTCAAAATCCATGTCATCAAGATCAGATGTGTTGGGGTCACCAAATGTTTGTATTCATTAGAAAATCCAAACATTATATTAAACACAAGATGTAAAAAAGAATAGTCAGCATTTTATAAATCTCTACAAATCTCTAATATATAAATTTATAAACTCTTATAAAATCACATTTATAATCTTCTATAAAAAGCTTCACATTATTGACCAAGACACCGATTGGGTAATCACTTTTGGATTGTCCAGTGGTTCTATTCCAGCTTCATAAATCCTCAGAGGCAATCTCATAGATGTGCAGAATTCATTGCTATCTAACTGCAAGACGAAATAAAAATATGATGTTAACTTTTAATCATGGTCTGAAGATACCTTATCCAAACGTAATATTCATGTATTTTGATAACAGTTTTACAAAGAATATAGGATAATAAAAGACAAGACTTCTCAAATTCACACATTTATATGTTTTTATAGACATATGAGCAACTCTTGTTTACAAACTTCTTTATAAACCTTGTAAAGCATTGAGTTGTACTATCGATCCTAAAACCCAGACTTATAAGAGGATATAATTATTTAAAATGCAATGTTCACTATTCGAAAATCTTTCTTCTAACCATAATTATTCAAATGACAAGTTTAAATTAAATCAACTTTATTTTTTTGTTTCGGATAACAGAAAAACGAAAATCATAAAATCACTTGAACCCAGATTTATAGAGGTTTATAATTTTTTGAAAACTCAATGTTTACTATTGAAACTATTTCTCTTAGATCGACATGTTCTAAACGATTTTTTATATCAGAAAGAACAAATTCAAAAAATTACTTGAATCAAACAAAAAATACAAAATAGAAACATACATGTGTGAATCGTGGTGAGGAGCCAATATCTTTGAGGTTTTAATCGTGATTCTTGTAATTTTTTGTCGCTGGTTGTGTGAGAGAGTGATGATGGATCTCGACGAAGACGACGACGGATCTCGACGGAGACGACAACGAATCGCGACGGAAACGACGATGGATCTCGACAGAGATGACGATGGATCTCGACGACTGTGGATCTCGACGGATTTGACGACGTCGACGACGAGATTGGATGAAGACGACACGATGCTGGAAAGACGTCGACGATGACAGAAACGAGAGAAGAAAAATTTAATGGAAGAGAAGATAAGGTAGAGTCAGTTTTGTCTTTTACACATTAATAAAAAGTGCATTTATGAAAATGTCCATCTATTGGTGGTATTGTTAAATTATGGTATCACACAAAGTGTAGTTATGAAATTTCTTCAAGAATTAACACATATTCATTCAAGGATTACGAGACAATTATGCTTATGTTGTCCGACTTTAGGATTACACATATTCAAGGCATGCCCGCATGGGGTCGTTTCACATAATTCCGATTGCCAAAAGTGAATTATTTCGAACTTTCCTTTTTAGATCTGAAATAACAATATAAAAATCATAATTTAGTTTAAAGTGTAAGAGGAAGACCAAACCTTTTCCATCAACAAAATCTTATATTTGTATTTGTTTTGCAAAAAATAGTATTTCAGTATATTTTTAAAAAGGTAATTTTAATTTTTATTCCAAAATTAGATAACATATTACTTTCAAACTTCAAACAAAAAGTAAAGTATTTTATATATATAAAATTGTAGCATAAACTCTAAGAATCACTTTTTTTTTAACTGGTCACTCTTAACCAATGTTCAAAACTACGCTAGGCGTTAGTCGGGCGCTCGGACCGGGCCTAGCGCCTAATGAATAAACCGGGGAATACGCGAAAATTAAGCGGCGATTTTTTCTCTCTTATATATTATATTATGCATATAAATCAACAATTGTGGGCGTGGTCTTCTGGTTATTACATTGTGTGGCTTTCTAACAATCCGGGTTCGACCCCTTACGCGGTTGTTTTTCGTTTTTTTAACATTTTTTTAAATGAGTGGCAGTTATGTAAATTACTCATCGTCTTCTTCATAAATTTTTTTAGGTTTCACGATTCTGAACCAGGTTTTTGCAGCCGCCATATATATTTTTGCATAATCTTCAAATCTTTTGCGTTTTAACTACAGTTTTGCACTTTAATCTTATAGATCTATCACATATAACTGATTATTTGCTTCAGATTAACAAAAAAACTCAATTTTTTTACCATACCGCCTAAACCTCTGCACAGAGCCAAATCGCGGCGCCGGTAGACCGCCGACCGTTTATTCGTCGGAAACTCGCCCGCGGCGGCCGCGTTTTCGAACAGGGCTCTTAACACACTAATACTTCTTCATATAGTAATGATACACTCATCCTTATACTATCTGATTTATATATTTTCTATGAATACAAATATAGATAAAAATATATATTGAAATATGCAAGTGGAAGAAAAAAATATTAAAACATAATAAGTATATAATTTTTTTTCTAAAAAAGATGATTAAATATAAATAAAATTTAGATCGTGATAATTTATTCTAAGAGCACCTCCTAAAGAAAAAATCTTTAGAGAAAAAATAATTAAATAATCAGTGGATCTACCAAAATAAAAGGAAAAAATATAAGGATTTAATCTTTAAAATTTCTAAATAATAATTCGTTCTTAGTGAATCTTTGCACTATTTACGGGTCCCCACGAAACGTGGCGGTCCGCGATTGGTTGATATTTTTTCAAAAATCTGAGAAAAATAATAGTTAAAAAATAAAATAAAATTTTCTATAGACTCCAATTGGTAACACCATTACGAGTGCTCTAAATAGCGAGATAATTTGAGTAAAAAAATTATTCTATTTTAGCTATTATTATACTGATTAAATATGATTTTAATTACTATTTAAAAATACAAATAAATTAAAATTGTTTATTATTCATACTAGAACATCTCTAATCTACATTTATAGTTTATAAAAAATATAAAAGCTTTACAAAAAAGGATTTGCTATAATATATATGCTTATATAATATAATTCTTCTTTATTTATTGTAAACACAGAAAATATTATTTTCCTCTAAATATAGAAATAAAAATACTCTCTCCATTATTTTAAGAGAAATTTTTTATTTCGTAATAGATGACATTTGCACAGATATAGATAACTTTAGTTTTATCAAAATTTGTGTAGTCGAGTGTATTGTTATCATATCTATTTATAATTAAATAAATTAATTTTATATTATATTTTATTGATATTTTTGATAAAAAATAAATTTCTTAATATTTGTGCATTAGGATAAAGCATCATCTAATACGAAACGGAAGAAGTGTAATTTTCTTTCCAAAAAGTCATTTATTAAGTATATTGAAACAAAAAAATTATAATATAATTACATTTAATTTAGCGCCATACTGTAAGTTTGATTTGTAATTGTAACATTTTTTATATCGGATATAAGTCCTTTCTTCTGTTACTAACTAAAGTATTCTGAATATCGAATATTAGTTATTGACCTATTGATAATTTACACCATTTCCATAATAAAATAAAATTGTTGGTCCCACACTTATGGGCCATCTTAGCCGTCCAACCTTTTCTGCTTGGTTACCTTTACAGGTGGTGATTACGTGTCCGCGCCTATCAATCTGATTACAAATTAAAGAACAGCGACAATTATAGTTTGATAAATTGATACTCCAACTTCTAATCGCGCAGACAATATGATCCGTTCTTTTAAATGTAGCCAGCCATTTGAAAAAAAATGATAATATATTCAAAATTTATTAACTTTTTAATGTTGGTTTAAGTATTATTTTGATGAAGATCTGGCTAATTTTTATTGTTTCGGAAAATAAGTCACATATCTTCCTTTCGTGTCTCAATTTTTTGAATTAGCATTTTCATAATTAACATTTTAAAAATCATTTTCTTCAAAAATGACAAAAATTCTAAGTATGCTCACTTTTCATTACATTTTTAGTGAAAAAATAGTAGACACTTAAAGTTCGTAAAAGGGGGTCTTTTGTCCGTAATAAAAAAACACAGAAAAAAATTAGAAGAAAATTTTAGTTATTACATATTTACCGAAAACTTCTTAATTGTTTTATTTAAACAAAGAAGCAATTGAACAAAAAAAAGGTGGGGTGAAGATTTGATCTGACGTGGCGACAGGTATGTGGGTCCATTTTCAAGTGGAATCCTACCTGGCATACACTCAAGTGTCAGCGATCGGACACATGCACAATGAAATCAATCGAAATAACTTGTCGCCATGTCATTATCAGTCAATACATGGGACCCATATTTTTGCATTTATTGGTCCCACCCACCGGCCTATACTTGTCGTCAATAATCCACGTAGATTAAATAAAGAAGGGAAAACAAAAACGATAACGCTTACTGTTGAGTAAAGAAATAGTCTGTCCTATAAAAGCCAGAAGAAACTTTTTTTTAGTTAATATTGATTATTACAGATGCGATAGCATAAACAAAAAAACACAGCAAAATTAGATAAATAAACCCAAAATAATTGACAATAATTTAACAAGTTTATTAATTAATTAACTTTACGTTTTTTTTAAATGTAGAAGTTAAACGTATTTTTCAGTATACACAAAAGTCACAAAACATAATATATCAAATAGTATTCCGGTTTTACAACGATAATATATAACGATAACAGCTAAACATATATTTTAACACGTCTATTCATTTTAACCAAGTTGTTTTGGTCTAGTGGTAAAGGGGCTCAGGCTAGAGCTTCTGCTCTGGGTTCGATTTCACTTGGCCATCGGGACTAGCGTTAAATCGGCTTCAGGAAGATTAGTCTTTGGGTCTAGAAAACCTTAAGGATCACTTCCTGGTTAATAAAAAAAAAATAATAATTTAAGATTATCAGTAAAACAAAAATGGTGGTTAGCAAACAAATTATGCTAATATTCAGTTATTCACTGCCAAAATATTCGAAGTAAATCTCTAGTAGAAATGTCATTTTCGACCAAAATTAGATTCAGTAAACGATTCCATATTCCCTTATGAAGAAACATTTAGCTAAAAACAACCATCTTTTGTATGTAAAATTAAAATTTTCACTTCATTAAGTCCTAACTCCTAATATACCTAGATCTACCCGGTGTTATGAACATATGAAGCCAAATCATGTGCACAGGATAGGAACATATATATGTACTATTTGACCTTCTGCTTTTACATTCCATGTGATATCTTATCTGAATCAGTAAATTATTTACTTTGTACAATGTTAAGCAAACGCAAAAATCCAAATACTAGAGTTTGTAATGAGTATCATTTTCTAAAATCGTGTAATATATCTCAACTCAAAGAAAATTAGATCATAAATCTAAAATGATCTTATATATAGCTACAATATAAGAAAAATTCCCATCAATTACATCAACATTTTAATAACATGACCAACCTTATAAATAAGCACCTAATCTATTATGAGTAATATTAATTCCCAACCACCGTTTTCATCAATTTTTTTTTGAGGGGACAATTTTTGTAAGTGACAAAATTGATGATATAATCTGATAATAATACAAAGAATTAATGGGGACTCTCGTGAATACAGTTGTAGCGTCTTATTATGATTATCTGACCCTTAGACCATCAATATCGGTGGCCCTTAAGGCCTGGCCTTAAATAATTTTGGATCAAAAATAAATGAAAATTGGCTTAGTCCATCGCGAACGGACCTAAAATAAGGGCTGGCCTGGCCTGTCCTTAATGAAACGTGGCGTAGCATGATTGGGAGAAGAAACCGAAGTCGAGAGAAGAAAGTGAAGTGTCGGTCTGTTCTTGTCTTTTCTCGAAACAAAATCGAAAACCAAACATTGTGTTCTCCGCTTCTTCGATCTCGATCTGTTCGTGTTCTCTGTTTCTTGTCGTTGTCGAGTTCGTGTATCTCGATCTCCATCTCGATCTCTTCCATCACGAGTTCGTCTATCTCGATCTCTTCAGTTGCTCACTCTATCTTCCATCTCGATCTGCGGCGGTTTCAGCGGCGATTCTTTCGTGTTTCACCGGCGGTTAGCTTCGGGTATCATCGGTGGTTCCCTTTCGTCTCGATCTCTTCCGGTTTCAGCGGCGGTTGGGTCTTCCTTTTTCAGCGGCGGTTTCGTTTCGGGTTCAGTGGCGGTTCGGTTCGGGTTGTGCGGCGGTTGGGTTCGGGTTCTGTGGCAGTTCGGTTCGAGTTCTGCGGTGGTTTGGTTCTGGTTCTGCGGCGGTTCGCTCCGGTTCTGCGGCGGTCCTCTATACTCGGCTATATCAAGAAGGTATGTGAAACACTCACTTTATATTAGTTGTAGTTGTAAAATTATAGTCTCTGTTCCGAAACGGCTTATATGATTGAATCTAATTGTTGATATATATATGTAATAGTTTGTTTGATATATCGAGAGTTATATTTTGGTTGCTTATATCTGAATATGATGGTTCTGGTTGCTTATATCTGAATATGATGGTTCTGTTTGTGATGGTATAGATATGTATGATGGTTCTTTAGTCATATAGATATGTATGATGGTTCTCTTTAGTCGTATAGATATGTATAGATATGTAGGTGAAGGATATTAATGGTTATTTCTGATAACTCTAGACTGAGAAGATATGTAGGTGAAGGATATTAATGGTTAATTGTGATAACTCTAGACTGAGAAGATATGTAGGTGGTAGATATATTGTTGATGTCGCCGAGTTTAGATATGACTGTGAGGAGAATAATGGTTTGTTTGTAGTTACATCGTAAAAGTGAGATTGCTTAGTTACATTGGTTATCCGGTACATAATTTAGGCATATTGAAGGAGAAAAATGGTTTGTGAAGGAGAATAATGGTTTGTTTGTAGTTACATCGTAAAAGAGACTTCCACATTGGTTAGGTTTTTTAGGTGTGTAATAATAACTTCAGATTAGACATTTCTTGTTGATGGTTAGTCATTATATTGGTTAGTTAATACTCTTCAATTCCTCTAAATAAGCACCATCTGATCCCCCATAAATATAGACACCCACTACTCTCTTCTATCATCTCACTCCACATTTCACAAATAATTCTCTTCTTTCTTCCATACTCATATGGATCCAAAATATCTTCAAACTCAGTCCTCTAGTTACGTAGGACTGCTTCACAGTCAACAAGGAAGTGTATTCCATGAAAACTTTCCTTATGAAAGTTTTCATTCTAGTGTTAACTTTGGAGAATCAGAAATCCCAGCGTTTAGCTCACAACAATCTCAAGAGACACCACTGGACCGTGCTGTTCGTCGCAAATGGACACCAGCTGATGACGCGGTCCTTATAAGTGCGTGGCTTAACACTTCCAAGGATCCGATAATTGGAAACGACCAGAAGTCGGGGACGTTTTGGCAGAGGGTTGTGGACTATTACGCAGCAAGTCCTCATGGAGTAGAGGAAGGTGAAAAGAGAGAGCCTCAACAATGCAGGAAAAGATGGGGCAGAATCAATGAGCAGGTCAACAAATTCTGTGGGGCGTTTTCTGCAGCAGAGAGACAACACGCAAGTGGTGAGAATGATTGTGATGTTCTAAAGAACGCTCATGACATCTTCTACTCTGATCATGACCACAAGTTTACCCTTGAGCATGCGTGGTGTGTGCTTAGGCATGAACAGAAGTGGCGTTGCCTTAACCCTCCTAAAGCTACTGGCGGTTCAAAGAGGAAAAATGTTGCAGAAACTTCAAGCACCAATGCTCCAGACACCAATGCTCCAGAAACCAATGTTGGAGAAACTGAGACCCGGCCTGAAGGTATCAAGGCTGCTAAGGCAAGAAGGAATGGTGGGAAAGGGAAGTCCGTGGCTGAGTATGCGAGTATTTGGGCAATGAGAAAGGAGGATTTGGAGAAGAAGGAGACACTGTCAAAGCTGGCTATACTGGACACTCTCTGTGCCAAGAAAGAACCATTAACTGAGGCGGAGGAAGTGGTTAAGAATAAGCTTCTTGTCAAGTATTTCTGAAAACAAGGGTTCGAGATCTAATGTGTTGGTTTAACTATGATGTCCTTTGTATTATCTTATGAATGCTCTGCTTTGTAGTATCTTAACTATGCTTTGTATGCTTTTTATTTTCTGTTTTGTATGCGTACTGGTTATCTTTCAATCAATCAAATATGTTATCTTTCAAGTTTAAAATTAAAATCTGTTCTTATGTGTTATTAATGTCTGTTCTTATGTAAAAATGTTATCTTTGAAGTGAAAAATGTTATCTTTGAAGTTTAAAATATGTGATATTAATCTCTGTTGTTTTTCTGCAGGTAAAGATACAAATGGGGCTTCACAGCTATAGTCAGCCATCAGCCATCAGAGTCAGAGGATATCTTTGGAAATGATTCCCACAGTGGCTACAGCGAGACGAGGATCTCATTAGACGTGACCAACCTGAGTTAAGCTTAAATTCTCTTTCATATATCATTATTTACTAAAATAAACACTTATATTATTAAGGGCCAAAATAAATTCCCTACCAATAATCATCATTTTAACAAGTGCCCTTAGCTAATTCCCTTAACACAACATTTATAATAAAATATGTCTAAGGGCCCAAATTTTTGGGACACCTATAATGATGCTCTTAGAGTCACCACTATTGTTTTTTAAGAACAATCCTTAGGATTAAAATAATTGCTAAACATTAGATCTAACTATGTATGATCCGAAAATTTGATATGATTTAAGTGAGAAGAATTGATTATGTGGTGGAGCCGTGGAGGGGGAGAGACAATAGAGAGAATTGCTTCTCTCTCCTCTCTCTCGTTCGATGTAACTAAAGAAATCATGGGTTTTATAAAAATGTTGTTTTTGAAGTCCGATAACTTCTAGAGCTCGTTCGAAAGCAGATTTAATCAACTTTGCATGAATAGTAACGCTTATTTTCAATATATAACGCTCATCAGATAATGCCATCGCCCACTCACTTTAGGACCTTCAGATTCCTTTGTCTGTTTGGTTGCCTTGGAACCATAATACAATCGCTATGAAAGCCGCTATGAACATTAAACAATCTGTTTAAGAGACTATATTTTCCGTATTTATGTCATGATATTGTTTCAAGATACATATTATTTTCATCTCCAGCACCACCCCGACATCTAGCAATCCGATTTTCCATACTTTCATAATTTAGTTTCAGATTTTATTGTATACTAGAAAATTTTAATCGACGGATCAGTCAACTATTACACTATATTCTCACCATTTACATATATTTGTTTTCTCTTCACCCATCACTTACTTTCAAAAATTGATTTTGCAATTCTGATATAAAAAGGTTTATATATTTTTGGATTGCCAAGAACTGTTGGAGGAAATCCGTGAAAATATTGGAACCTAAATCCATAAAATTGTTTAATTCCTTATATACTAAACCACAACACGTAAATTTTTTATTGAAATTCAACGCTACAACAGTTAAGCTTTATATATGGTGATTTTTAGTTGAACTGATGATACTTGATAAAAATGAATTTTTGGTTGAACTGATGATACTTGATAAAATATTTATATTCATGCTGTTTCTAAAAGATGAATGTTTTAAAACAAAATTATGTTTCAAAAATATATGTTTCCTAATTTAATTTTAATACTTACTAATGATAAACTATAAATTTTAAAAGTTCATTGTATTTATTCAAATACTATTGTTTTAAATTTATGTAAAATAGCTAAACACAAAACGATGTATTTATAGTGAAATTTATGCAATGAGTTATTAACACAAAAATGCATCCATTTCAAAGCAGAGGGATTATTATATTAGACGAGAATTCAGTTTCATGTTTACATAAGAAAAGATCCAAGTCTTTAATATTTCCAACTAGACGTTAATTGGAAGTGGTGTCTATGATTAAGACAAACTGTACATGATATTTCTTTCTCAAACAAATATACACCAAAAGCTTCTTTTCATCTCATGAATTATGATTGCAAGAGAATAGTAATTAAACTCAAACTGATTTTCTTTTATAAAATATTTTCCCTTGCAAATATTTTTTTTAAAAGATTCTGTAGTACTGCTTTTTTAGTATTTGTTTCTACTATAAATTAGCCATCTCCTCAAGCAATACTCCTCACACATCAAAGCATCACACACACAAACACACACTTTCTCTTCTCTTCTTTGATCTTTCCTCTCTTCTACACATTCAAATGGCCACTGCTGATGTATGCATACATATATATTATCCTAAACTTTTCAAACCCATTTCTCATTAGTCTAAAGTGTGATTAGCGATCCAATTCTAGATTAGATGTTTTCACTTGTCTTGATCCACCTGGATGCTTAAGTTTACACAATACATACGTGATCCACATCATTAGAAGATATCATTTATTCTGTGAGATATCAAATAAAATCGTTATACAGTTTTGAATTGATCTATGTGTGACAATGGGTTTTACAGGTTGAACAAGTGACTCCAGCCGCAGCTGAGCACGTCGAGGTGACACCACCAAAGACAGTGGCGCCTGAGGAAACCGTCGCTGCTGCCGTTGTGGCTGACTCTGCTCCAGCTCCGGTAACAGAAACTGAAACTCCAGTGAAAGAAACAGAGGAAACCAAGACAGAGACGGAGGAGATAAAGAAAGAGGAAGAAGCTCCTGTCGAAGTAACCACTAAAGACCTCCCTGTGGAAGAAGCTCCAGCCGCTGTGGAGGAAGAGAGCAAGACAGAGGAAGTCGTAGAGCCCAAGAAAGAGGAAGAAGTAGAAGAAACAAAGACAGAGGAAACTCCAGCGGTTGTTGAGGAAGAGAGCAAAACAGAGGAAGTTGTAGAGCCAAAGAAAGAGGAAGAAGTGGAAGAAACAAAGACAGAGGAAACTCCAGCGGTTGTTGAGGAAGAGAGCAAAGCAGAGGACGTTGTAGAGCCCAAGAAAGAGGAAGAAACTCCAGCGGTTGTCGAGGAAGAGAGCAAAACAGAGGAAGTCGTAGAGCCCAAGAAAGAGGAAGAAGCACCGGTGGTTGTGGAAGAAGAGACCAAAGCAGAGGAAGAAGTGAAGAAGACAGAGGAAACTCCAGCTGTTGTGGAGGAAGAGAAGAAGCCAGAAGCAGAGGAGGAGGAGAAAACCACTGAAGTAGCCGCCGTCCAAGCCGCCGCAGCTCCAGCAGAAGTTGCCGTGGAGAAGGCTGATGAGTAAATCTGAAAGAAGAAGAAGAAGTACACTATTTGCTACTTTTTTTAAAAGTACGTTGCGTCTTTGCTTTGTTGTTCTGAGTCTGTCACTCTTGTCCCTTTTTGCATCACCCTCTCTTTTTAAGTTTCTATCTTCCATATGTTTAATATAAATTAAAAATCATCTTTGAATAAAATGTTACAACCGAAACTCATCTCTAGCTCATTAGTCATTACAAGTAAAAACCATTTGGTCCTAGGATCATCACTTAGATCTAATTAATATCTAAGATTCATATTTAAAGTTTCAGAACCTTTTATCCTTTTTCTGTTCTTGTCTCTCCACTGAAAATACCCATCAACTCAGCCACAAGCTCCTCATCATCATCATGTTTCCTCACATACCTTTTCAAGAAATCCTGATCAGTACACACCAAAACAGTAGACACCGGAGGGAGTTCACTTTTGATCAACCCTTTAGAGATCAGAGCTTTGATTACATTACACCTCGGCACCATCCTCTTCTCCATGCTGTATCCAAGCACCTGAGGGTATGAAGCCACAGCCTTCAGTGGCCAACTCATCTCCTTCACAACAAACTCAGTCTTCTTCTTAACCGTCTCCACAGAATAACCAATGCAATGAGGGAGACGCTTGAGCATCATCGCAACATCGTCTCTGCTGAAACCTAACCCTATGAACGTCTCAACAGAGTTCAGTATATTCTTCTCTGAAACACCAATGCACTGAGGAAACTTCTTCACCACGGAGCGTACCTCTTCTTCAAGTAGTCCACACTTCCTCATGGTTTCGAAGTTGAGAGTTATCTTCTTCTCAGAGAGTGTCAAGAAAGTAGGAAACTTCTTGAACATCGCCCATATCTCATCCACAGCAAACCCTAAACGTCTATAAACATTCACTTTCTCTTCCAACGCTTCCTTGTTCAACCCCTTAACAACCCTCAGAGCTTCAAGAAACTTGGGAGTTGTGGGGTCAAAACCCATCTCAAGAACCTTCTTGAGAGACTCTTGAAACGTCTCTTTCCCACAGATATGTGGAAGGTCAGAGATAAGCAAAGGGAACAGCAACCTCTGAGGGACACCAAGATCTCTCAAAGCCAAAACATTTCTGAGTTTATTCTCCTGTTTACCCCTCCCTGGGGATGATAATAAAGCTTCCACCTTTGAGCTCCTCTTCTTATCCGCTTCCATGACCTCTTTGACGAAGTCATAGTACACGGTTAAAGACCTGTCCTTTGACAAGATCTTTGGAACTTTCGAGATGGTTTCAGTGAAAGATACTTTTGATTGCAAAGCTTGAAGCTTTGGAGCAAGAGACTTGTCAGCATCTAGTGTAAGCACTTGCGGGTAGTCTGTAATGATGGTGGAGATTTGAGAATCTGTGAAGCCATGAGATCTAAAGAGATTCAGAACTGAATCAGGGTTACATTTGTTGTTGTTGTTGTTGTTAAAGCTGACTTTCTTTGAGATTGATTCGGCGAGTTTTGTGGTTAGTCCCAGTGAATCGACGAGGTAGGTAGAGACTGTAAAGTTGGGATCTTTGCGAGCAGCAGAGGAGAAGGAAGTGATGAGGAGAGCAGTTTCATTTTGCGAGAGACTACATTTCTTCAACCTTCTTCCACGGAGTATCAAAGAATACATGGCAGAAACACAGCAAATGATTTGTTTTTTTTTGTGTTTTTACTTGGTAAACCCTAATCTCTCAGTCTACGACGATTAAGAACATGGATGGGCCTTACTGGGCCTTGTGAGATAACCTATCTGCTCTTCAGCTTAAAAATCGTGGTTTGGGAAGATATACATGACAGATGAGATGATCCTATCTTCTTAGCAAAGCCATGAGAATTTTAATCCAACTGTGTATCTTAGCTGTAGTAATGATACATAGATATTTTATTCAACATAAAAAAAAACAAAACAAACTGTTGAAAAACAATCTAAGGGCTTGACTGGTTTCCCCGCTACCACCCGCAAACGCAGCTTTTGTGATTGATGGCGGTTGACAGCGTTTCGAAACAATCATATAAACCGCTACAAATCGCTTCAAACCGCTCTGAACCTCTTAAAATCAAAAGCTGGTTCCAGCTAACATTTGCGGTTGCGGGCGGTTGCGGTTGGATAAATAAATATAAAATTAATTTTTAAAAATATTTTAAAAATTTAAATTAAAAATTAAAAATCTGAAAATAAAAATATTATAAATAAAAATATATACGCATTTTAATTATTAATTTAAATTCACAAACATTATCATGATTTTTTTATAAAAATTTTAAACTAGCTATTCATTATAATTTTTTAAAAATTAATATAGATACAGATATAAAGTATTCTTTTAAAAGTTTTAATATAAATCTTCAAAAAAATAATTATTAAAATTATAACTTTCAACTAATTAAAAATAAATAAATAAATAAAATATTATTATTAATTATGTTATATTAATAGTTATTATATTTTATCAAGATAGTATGTTTTTATATTTTTTATATTATTATAATATGTTTATTTGGTAACTTATTATTAAACTGCTGCAATATTTCATAATCAACCAGTCACAAATATCCTGCAAACGCAACAAGTTTTAAACGTTGTGCCAGTCATACAAAACGCTAAATAACGCTTGAAACCGTAACTACCCGCAGCCGCAAACTCCCGCAATCGCAACTGCAACAGCTGCGTTTGAACCAGTCGGGCCCTAAATCAACAAAATTTGGTTGAATGATGAGTATACGTTGATATCAGAATAATCTTATTTTGTACTTTATAACAGTTTAAATGTTTTCTCGTATCATTTTCATTACCTACACAATAAAAATTCTCTAGATAAAAATAAATCTATTTCTTTAGCTAAAGCTATTCTAAAAGAGATCACTCCCGAAATTTTTTATTTTAGAACTCGTCGAATAATTTGTGATAACGATTTGTTTTGGTTTGATAAGTTGGTCACTGTGAGTTGTATTGCTTTGTTACTTCCATTGTTTGTTGTTAAGTTGGTCACGGAGATTCTTAATAAATTCGTTTTCCTCTTTGAAAACAATGTTGTTTGTTTGCTCCGTTTTTTTTTTTATATGCATGATGTCTCAAATTTGACTTGTTTTTCTTTTAACAACGTGAATTAGTTATTGAAATCTTTAATTTGGATAAAAATGTCAATTTACAATTAACAAAGTGTATTTTTCAAAAATCAAAATAGAAAATGCATTTATCAAAAATCAAACTGTTATTGGAGTAATTTACAAATTATCCCTACAACATATTACATATATCAACGTAAGAAAATATGTTTCTTATTTACAAAAGCTTACAGAAAACAAAAATATTCTCAGAAACTTAGAAAAAAATAATTAGAACAAAACCCAAACTATTAGAAAACAAAGAAAACAATCTATTAGAAACAAATCTCAGCATCTTTTTGTCAAAAAAAAAAAAACAAATCTCAGCATCGATCCTCCCGAAACCACTAGCGCATACAAAAAATTTTCTCTCTTTCCGTGATGACTAGAGGTTCTCACAATAACTCCTTTCAAGAAATATATTTCCTAAGCAAACTTCAAAACTATTATAATTTATAAAAAAAATATAACATTCAAAATTTTTAAAATAAGAGAAAAAATCTAGTTGAGTTAAAACGACCAATCTAAACTGTGTAACTTTTTAACCCAAAAGTTAAAAAAAATCGGTAAATATACAAAAGTATAAATGCTAAAATGCAAAGAAAAAAGAAAATCCGGATATACTGATTCTTAAGTCATTTAGATTACTTTAGATAACTCAAAATCTTCATATATGAACACTAATAGGAAATATATATATATATATATATATATATATATATATATATATATATTATACTATTAAAAAAGAAGGATTCATAAAAAATCTGATTATACAAAGTTATTGCACTTTTTTTATTATAAATGTTATATTTTATATTACCTTTAAACTAACCAACCCCATTTAATTCGCCTAATATATGTATGCCAAATAAGATGTTGTTTATCACGTAATAATTTCTTATGTGCCTATTATTATACCGACCGGCATTTTTTGCATCCAACATACCCTCTCTTGTACAGTTCTTAATATTTTGAGTGTATTATTATTAAATTCATACGTAAGAAAAAATTCAAAACAAATTAATAAATAGATTGCATATATTCGACTTTATATAGATAACTAAACATAAAAAATAAAAATATTATCAACCGTGATCAACTTTACTGGCACGTTATTGATGTATTCTGAAAAAAAAAAATCTGTGTATGAACTTGCAAAATATTTTCAAGAGTAGAATACATATTTTCAATACAAACCAAACCTCTATACCATAAACCATATATCATATATTCATATACCTATTTGAATCTCACCATTTTTGTATTTTCTTGAATCTATATATTAGTTCAAATACATATTTCTAGAGATTTTTATCACATTTTCAGTATAAGTCAAACCCTTTAGCCTAAACCCTAATTCATAATCTTCTAAACCATATACCCTAAAGCCTATTTCACATATTTCTAAACCATAATCTAATTTCATATAACATGCATTCATTTCAAATATGAAAATAAAAAAAATTAAATTTAAATGTATTTTATATTTGCTTTTAAATTTGTATAATATAATCAAAATCTAAAATAATAAATTAAATTCAAAAATCAACTTAGATAGTTCAAGGATATCCTAAATCAAGCCCTAAATATGTGTAAAATTGTTAGTATATTTGATTGTAGTTCATTAATACTGACTTTGCGCTGATTTAGATGTCATTTAATTCCATTTACGTGAATAACATTCACATTAAATTCGAAATGAACAATTATTTGTTCCCAAAATCTTAGTCCACTTAAATATTAAAATTAGTTGTCAATAATTTTTTATTTGGCTTATACTCATTACTCACCTCATTTCACCTTACAAAATAAAGTATTCGTCGTCAATTAAAAAAGTAACCGATTTTTTTAATTATTTATGACTGGAAGTAGATAAAATATATGATTTGTTAAAGGATAGTCCATTAAATAAAAAGATAGGAAATTAATATACTTATTTTTGAATGAGATTATACTTATCTTTGTATGAGATTATATTACTTGCAAAAGATAAATATTTTAGAAACAAATATTTGTGAAATCCTTTTTGGTTCAGTGATTTAACTAAGAATTCATTAATACTTTTACACTAAGAGATCTACATTCAAATTAACCACATAAAATGTAAATTATGTAGATTACGACGTGTATTTTTATAAAATGGTAGTATTGTTGGTTGTAAATTGTCTATTTAACTTGAAATCTGAGCTAAGTACCAAGCCTCCAAAAATTAATACTTACTTGGTATATGCCAAACCCTACATTATATGTCATAGTTTACCTTTCTCATAAATTTTCATAGTGCAGGATAAACCATCGAATACGGATCTCATAATTCAAAGTGACAAAGTCAGACATGTATTTTTATAAAATGGTAGTATTGTCGGTTGTAAATTCGTCTATTTAACTCGAACGATCTGAACTAAGTACCAAGCCTCCAAAAATTAATACTTACTTGGTATGTGCCAAACCCTACTTTATATGTCATAGTTTACCTTTCTCCCTCAAAGAATGGCAAGGACTCAGCACAGAAATTTAATCAATCAAATCCTTCCCTCCCAATTTTTCTCAAACCGTCCTCACCAAAAAGCATTACAAAACTTTTTTTTTTTGAAAAGAAGCACTACAAAACTTAAAAAAAAAAATACACAAGGGAACAAACAATTTCACGGACTCTTTAGTTCGAAGACAGTGATCATAATCTGTTTACACTTTAGTCACGGGCTTGACCTTGAAGTTTGCATCGGACCAACAATAATCCAAAACAAAAAGAAACATTTTAAGTCTTACTGAAAAATATTCCAAAATTTCTTAGTTGTAACGCAATAAAATGCTCCAAAAATTTCTCGAAGTGTGGAATTTTTTCCTTCACTTTCATACCCCACACATGTTCGTACGTACCATAGCAAATAATAAAATCTACATGCACTCATTGCTAGTGGTTTCCACCCCTACAAGAGTCACGGGTAACACTTAAGCTTCACCTATATATTAACATGTTTATTTGCCAAAATATTAGACAAACAATGCAGTAAAAGTTCAACCCTAATAAATTAGCAAATAATGGATTTGAGGGCTTCGGTTTCCTTCTTCATTTTCTTGATCGCCTCGGTCATCACATTGCCACCAACGATCCAAGCTTGCACTCCTTGCACTCACCCTCACCCTCCTGTCCCGAAGCCTCCACATCATGGTGGTGGTGGTGGAGGGGGCGGTGGTGGAGGTGGAGGCGGTGGAGGTGGAGGCGGTGGCGGGGGAGGCGGTGGCGGTGGCGGTGGAGGAGGCGGAAAACCACCGCATCACGGAGGAAAAGGAGGTAGTAAACCGCCACATCATGGTGGAAAAGGTGGTGGGCCGCCGCATCATGGTGGTGGTGGTGGTGGGCCACCGCATCACGGTGGAGGTGGTGGTGGGGGACCTCCGCATCATGGTGGAGGAGGGTCATCACCGCCGTTTGTTAGACCTCCTCCGGTGGTTTATCCCCCACCAGTGGTTAGGCCACCGCCTATCTCAAGACCTCCTCCGGTCGTCTATCCACCACCAATGGTAAGGCCACCGCCGATCACAACACCTCCAGGACTTCTCCCTCCGATCATTAACCCACCTCCGGTCGCAACTCCTCCAGGAATTCTCCCTCCAATCACAACACCTCCAGGACTTCTCCCTCCGATCATTAACCCACCTCCTATCACAACTCCACCACCATCCTCGGGTTATCCACCGTATCATGCTGGTCCACCTTCCGGAGGAGGAGGCGCTCAACCAACGTGTCCGATCAACGCACTGAAGCTTGGAGCTTGTGTTGACGTTTTGGGAGGTTTGATCCATATTGGACTTGGAAATCCAGTGGAGAATGTGTGTTGTCCAGTGTTACAAGGGTTACTTGAGTTAGAAGCAGCCGTTTGTCTTTGCACAACCATAAGACTTAAGCTTCTAAACTTAAACATCTTCATTCCTCTTGCACTTCAAGCTCTCATCACTTGTGGAATCAACCCTCCTCCTGGTTTTATCTGCCCTCCTCTTACTTGATAACAAACAACGTACGATATATCAAGGGTTACGAGGCTTTTGAAATAATCTAAATATTTATATTTGTGTTCTTTTTGTTGAAGATCAGGTTGGTTGTCTAGGGTTTTAACAAGTGCTGTTTTAAATTTGTTGTCCGTTGTCGTTGTTGTGATGATTAAGATAGGGTTTTTGCATGTGTCTTCTTGAGTTGTTTGCTGTAATCTGTCATTTTGTTTTGGATCTATTTGAATCTTTAATCTTATTAAGAAAACCTTGCGAGACTTAATTTTGAGTTTTCTAGACTATCCCTCTATACCAAGATAAAGGTTTGCATGCAGAAAAAAAAGAGGTTGCATGCAGTTATGGAAATGTGGGTTTACATGTACGTACGGAAAAAGCTTTTGTGATTAAGCACAATGATACACGGTCAAAATATGTTTTTTCCCGTAATATTCTTCTATCAAACATTAAATATATATATTCTTCTATCAAATATTTTTTTATTTTTTATTTTTTTTTGAACAAAAAAAAAAACATTTTCGAGAAATCAACTTAAGTATATTTTATTTCTTTCTGGAATTACAAATTTGTCGTTTTTATATATACGAAAACGACAAATTATATATATATATATATATGGAAACAACAAATTTGTAATTCCAGAAAAAAAATAAAAATGAGTATTTTTATCAAACTATTCATCAAATCCAATAATGAAACATAGCTTCTACTGTTCCACAGTCTATGTACCTACAGAGTACACAATATCTTTACGATCTTTTTTTCTTTACGCAAGTTGTGTAAGAAAAAAATGGGTTCACGGGCTCACCATCAAAATAGATCCATTGAGTTGTCGACAAAAAAAAAATAGATCCATTGAATTTTGTTTGTAATTGTGGACCATCCAAGTCGGAAATGACAGGCAACACACCATAGTGTCACCTTTTTAGCACATAGAATGAAAGTCTCAATTATTTGTTTTAGTGATATTTACAATGTGTGGAGCAGAGAGAGACCGAATAAAAACAATTCGAACAAACAAATTTAATAAATCTCATTTTATTCATAGTATTTTTAGGTTTTCAGACGTCTGTGATTTTTTAAATTACTATACTGTTAGTTGAATAATATATTGTCAGGCCTAAATACTATATTGGGTTATATTTTCTGCTTTAAAAGGTCTAATTTGTTTCTTATGCAATAAGATAATCCAAATATATTTGTTCTGGAATTTTTTTTGCCATCTGATATTATTATTATTAATATAAAGCCGAAGTAGTACGAAATCATCTCCAAAAATCTCAGTCAAAGCAGGCATATGCCAAAGGACAAAGCCTGAAGCCGGTTTTACAAACATACAGGTCCAAACCAACAAAATGCCATACGAAAGAGAAACAAATGGGCCATAAACCCACCAGACTAAACTCTAAGCGGGATATGCGCCGCTCCACACGTCAAAATATTAAAAGGTCGGAACACGTGTTAACCTCTCAACAACTAAGGACACGCGTCACAAACCCGTTTTGTCTTCACCGCGCACCAACGAGAAAATGCCGAGAATCAAGCGGCGTCTCACCAGACCCTCCAGGAAACATGTATCAACTCCGCGTACACAACATCACTATCGCTTCTCCCAGCCGAGAACTTCAATTGAACGAAGCCGATATCTCTTCCTGGAATCGAATCCACCACACATAAACCACCTTGCAATTCATCGGAGAGCATACATCGAGACAATTCGAGATCTCATCCGACTATCAATCCACCGAACACGAGATTAAGAAATCCCCATCCTCGACCGCGTTGTCTTCATTGGTTTTGCTTCCTCTGAGAGCTTCAAGACCGATCAATTCGGGTCATCGGAAGAGCCAAACCGAGAGGATAGAGACATGGAACTATGGGTCACACCTAGAAGTGAAGGGTTAACCTCCGAAAGCCGGCAGCTTGAGGCTCAGTATACCTCCACTCTCCGGAGTTGTTGCTGGCGACAAACAGAGCTATGGGAGCTTCCAAGTCCTAAAGACAGAAAAAACCAAACTGGAATGAGGTACAACAATTATCTTCTCCCATCACGACATGCAACTCGAAAAAGAAAAAAAACATAAAAAATAAGTAAACACTAAAATCGGATCGACAATGGCTGTGGAAACCTATCCGTCGACCAAAATCATTCTTCGCGGCGAAGAAAGCTAGATAGAAGGCATAAGATTTTTTTTTTCTGGATAATCTGCTCTCCTAGATCAAAATTTAATCTATTTAATCAAACTATATTAACTGAAAATTGGTGCCTAACCAAATCAACAAAACAAATTTCAGTTACTTATTTATAAACACAACATGATGTACCCAAAACAGTTTTTTATCTTTAGACATTGTCTTCCCTCGTAAACTAAACATATGTGTTTTTATTAATTTATTAAGGGTATTGCAGATTTATAAAAGGGTCTAGACTAATTTCTAGACTAGGTGCAATTCATGGATAATTTTTTCGAATATTCAAATGAACCGAAAATAAAGATACATATCCAATAAAATGTTTAGGTAAAATATGATTTAATTCATTCCTATATTTTTCTTTTTGTATTTTTGAAAATAACTTTTTCATACCCCTTAAATTTTCTATTCACGGGGAACAAAACTATTATATCTGATACGCAAATCTTATATAATAAAACAGATTTTTTTTCTTCATAGGGAGAAAAATGCCACCTGTCATCATGTCTTTAACTTTCTAAATGTCGCAACAAGTTTTCAACCAATAAAGTAATATGTTACTGATATATTGTATGAAAATCTTGATACAATGTTCAAAAAGAAAAAGAAAAAAAAGACTAGAGGAGGAGAGAAAATAGTCACTGGCTTTAAATAAAAAAGCTGGTTAATAACCTGAAAATAACAACTAAAATTTTCATCTGATTTCAAAGAATAATGAAAAATAAACAATAAACAATAAACAAAGAAGACATTTTATCTAACTAACAATAATTATTGAATTTAAGATTTTAGATATGTTTACTACCATATCTCATTGTTGTTATTATGTAAAGAAATCATATACAACATAAATATTTAAATTCATTTAAATTATAAAACTATATAAATTATGTATCAAAGTAATTAAATAATATAAAAAACCGGCGCGTAGCGCCGGCAAATTCCTAGTGATAAAATATATATACTCTCACACTACGAAAATAAACTAGCTATTAGTGGCGGATCAAATCTAGCCGGATTGGATTTCTGTTTTCCTTAACTATATAAAAAAATATTAGACACGTTTACGAAAACTCTTTACAACAAAAGAAAATTAAGAAAGCAATAAGAAAATCTAATTGTATGCTCTAAACCGCTACATATATATATATATATATATATTGTTAAATTTCCCTGGGTGATGTTATATGTATGCCCATGCATGTGCCCAGTTAATATTTGACAATGGACAAAACATTTAAATTTAAAGGCTGACTGAGACACAGTGTAATATGGATTTTTTAATGTGGTACTCGTGAAAAAAACTAAATTGGTTTCTCATTTTCTCATAATAATTGTGGAATAAATTCATTGATAGAAATGAAGTTCAAAAAACTAATGCTAGGGTGGAAACACCTTAATACCTCCATTTCAGAAAACACCTTAATACCTCTTCTTTTTGTTCTATAAAGTTGATAATCTCTTTGGTAAGTTCATCCTTGATTATTCCATACATATACCTCTTTTCATTTGACTTATTCGAACCCCTATCCATTTGTCAGTATCACTGAAATAATAAGAGGTTGACACAACTTTCGTCTTACTCTTACATACGAAGAATTTTGGTTAAAACACGAATGTCGCAGGTGTCAATTATCAGCCACTACAAGCAGAGTCTTGACACCGCATCCATATATATACACGAGTTGCCCTTATCATTTAAAAAATTACCTTTGACCTTTGTTCTCTGGTAATCAAATCCATCTCTATCTTATTTCAAAATGATTGTTTCCGTGTATATTTCGCTTCATCAACGTGGTCTGATAAGATTTTATATATGTTATATAACGATTATAAGATCATAAAGAGTATTAAATTTGCTAAAGAAAAAGAGAGTATTAAACACATGATTTATTAATTCAAACAACAACCAGTACAACAACACCCAGTGACTGTGTAAGAGCAAAATAAAAACAAATGTGAAGTTTAGAGTTGTAGGAATAACATACACACATACATAAACACAGAATATATTACAGAATATATATTACATATAGTATCTTGTCTATCCAAACAAGAAGATATGTGTGTTGGCATGAAGTGTTGGTTGTATAATTATAGTCTTGATTAGCATTGGAAACCAAGGGGAACCTTTTTGCTACATACATTAAGAAGCAGACTGAGTGAGATAGGGATGTTCAAGTTGATCCCAAGGATGTTAGCTTTAAGTGCGGTGCAAAGACAAGCCGCGGCTTCAAGATCAGCAAGTCCTTTGATGAGGGTGCAACATGGCTTCACCGGTGGCTTCCCAAGGGTGATGTTGAGTAGACCGCTGAGTACGTTGGCGCAGACTCCTAGTTTAAGAGAGTCTCTAGGGCATTTTGCTGTGACAGGGCTAGGGGTTGGAGTTGGGGTTGGTTTGGGTTTAGGATTAGGTTTTGGCTTATGGGAAGGGTGAGGTTTTGGCTTGGGAGAAGGGCAATCGCAGTTACCGCAGGCAGAGATTGCTGTGCAGAAAAGGATATTCAGAATCAAGAAAATGGCTAAAGAGCTTTTCGTTCTTGAACCCATTGTTAAATTCCTCTTTTGGTTAGAGGCAAAAGAGACTTTGATGTGTGTGAATTGGAATGAAGAGAAAATGAAGAGTTCGAGTGGCTTTTATAGCAGTTTGAAGGATGGGCCAAGATGTTTTATGACCTCATATATATGATTTTTATTTTTTAAAAATGGGTTCTATACTTCTCTTTGGATTACATATAAATGATAAATGAATATCCTTCTTAAGCATAACGCATGGACTCTCCAATCTGGATTAGACAAGATCTCCTCTAAGCAGTTAAACTAACAACATTTGTATGATCGTATATATTACGTGATCGATTGATTATAATGACACATAATGGCAAATTGACAAATGAGAACTTGGAATATTGTGTGTGTGTCTGTGTGTTTGTTTTGGTAAATTTATGTTGGTAAGTAAAAGTTTTTCAGTTTACAAAAAAAAAAAAGTAAAAGTTTTTCACCTTAGTTTCAACTGTTACATATAACATTTCTTTGTTACAAAATCTATTCTATTAATTCTCCTGTATGACCAATTAATAAAATGTTAGGTCTAACTTAAAAAAATAACTGCATAAAATATAATATAATTATATCTAAAGTATTGTTAACCGTTCGTAACTTCCTTCGGCATATGAAACGATAATTTGGGCTTCGAATATTGTTAACCGTTCGTAACTTCCATATGTTCCTGTTTTTATGTTCAAATAAAAAAAAACAAATAATTTGGACTGAATATTGACAAAAGGACCAAGCCTTACCATATGATACATGTACATACTTACAAAACTTATCTATTCTATTAAATTCATATCATACAGAATATGATTATACAAACACACAAACATAAAAATTATGTTTCTCTAAAAAATAAAATTAAAACTAAAACTAAACAACTAAAATTAAAATTAAAAATTATGATCATGATACGATATTCTACAGATTTTAGTTTAACGGGTTTTAAATAGATTTCTACATTTGGACCCGCCCTTTTATATTTTTTAGTTTTATATTCTTTTAGAAATTTAATTTTTATATTTATATGTTTTAGTCATATTTGTGTTTTTCATTGTATAATATTTCTCTTAAATAATTAATAGGAAGTTTTAGTCATTGTATTAAAATAGTTTGACCATACATATATCAATATGTTATGTTTCTATTTTAATAGTATTGACTAGATTCGGATTCGCCTTTAAAAGAGCTGGTATATTTTTTTTGTTTTACATATTTTAGAAATTTAATTTTTATATTTATGTTTTTAATCATATTTATATTTTTCTTTGTATATTCCTTTTAAATAATTAATAAGAGGTTTTAATAATTATCCTAAAATAATTTGACCACACATATATCAATAGGTCATATTTTTGTTTTAGTATATTGATATTATATAATGAAAAAAAACGTAAATAAAAACATAAATATAAAAATTAAATTTATAAAAAATGTAAAACAAAAAATATATCTGCCCTTCTAAGGGCGGGTCAAAATCTAGTTTTCTTATTAATTTTATCGGGTCAGAAGTTTAGTAACAATAATGTTAAACACAGTGCCAGCCCGGTCTCAAATGACGCCTAACGCATCGGAAAATGATGCCTATTTACATACTCACCCTGTTTTTTTTTATGTATGTAGTATTAAATGAATGCACAAAATTTTTAAAATATATTATTTATTTTTCACAAATAGCATTTGATATATAAATTATATATAGAAAAACCAATCATAAATAAGTATATATTATTTGATGGGCCACACAATATCTAATAAAAATAAAAGTTGCATAGAATAATGAAAGTATTTATATTTGAAACAAACAAATTTTTCTTAAACTACTTATAATATGACACAGAAGGAGTACAATTTTTCATTAGATGTAAAATATTATTAGGATTTCTTTTTGCTAAAACAAGTAAAATCCTCCCAAAACCGTTAATCAACTTGGAACAATCAAATGTTTTAGACATCTTGTGTTCAATTAGTATTATCGATAACCCATTATCTTTCATGAAATATAGTTGAACAAAAATATTTTCTAGCTTCAATTTTCAAAAACCAGCAACTAAGGGAGTGATTAATTGTGGCTGTAAATGTTCTAGACGGTTGAAATTTAGTCTGTAGCAGTATATATTAATCAATCAAGTTTTTATTTCCTTAAAAAACTCACAGTAAAAATATCTCAACAAAATCAAAATATGGCTGTAAGAGCTTTATTTACAAAAAAAAAATAGTGCTTTACAAAGTTACAGTAAAATAATCTACAACAAATAAATCTACGAATTAAATTCTACCGCCAAAAACATAAATCTACAGCTCATTCCAAACAAATATTGTTACTAATATGTGATAAATAAGTGTTTGGATAAATCCTTTTTTTTTGCAATTATAACATCTCAACCTTTTTTATATATTTTTTTGCAACATTACTCATATAATAAAATTACATGAATATGTAAATATATTAACGTAAACATGTAGAATAATAAACACGGAGATCTATACAAAGTGTTTCAAAAAACAAAACGGGAACTATGTATAAATCAATTTTGAAGGCAAGTGATTTATACATAGCCTTTCCATAAACGACGTATGTAAACTGAATATATAGCTAAATAATTGTTGTTATACTGAATTTACCATAACATTATTTTTTAAGAACATCTCCAATATATATCTCTATATTTTTTTCTAAAATATAGATTTCTATTATAAAGGTGGATTTTCTACGATGTATGCTTATATAATAGAGTTTCTCTATTTAAAAAAAATATAGAGGAATCTTATTTTTGCCTCTATATTTAGAGACGACAATAATAACTCTATATATTTTCCTTTATAAATAGAATAATTCTATTGTAAATGTATACATCGGAGTAAATCCATCTCTATAATAGATTTTTTTTTATTTTAGAAAAAAATATATAGATAAAAATAGAGGTGGATTAGAGATAATCTTACAATTAATATTGAAATCTCAAAGTTAAGGGAAAAATGAAGATTGACGCCGTGTGTAGACCTTTGGAAACTAAGATTAAAGCAATCAACATATGGATTTTTGGATTGCTAGGCTCCCTAGATTATGATGAAACTCATATTCTTGAACTTTCTTTTTCTTGAAAAAACTTTTCTTTTTAAAACACAAACTCATATTCTTGAACTTATCCTTTCTTTGAGTAATAATTTTTAATAAACAATGTTTTTCTATATAATGTATGACAGTTTCAATCTAATTTCTCTAAAAACTAGGCATAGCATTGAAAAGGAAACGTTCTGACATTTAGATATACTTTTTTTTTTTGTAACTTGGGCTTTCAAACATTTAGATATACTTGAATACTTTTTATATTTCTTCCATTCTATAAAAAATGTCACTTTGACCAAATTATGAAAATGATTGAAATGTTTTTAAGTATTTATTAATTACAGATATTAATATTTGAAATAAATGAAATTGTTTATAACATCAATATATTTATAATTACTATTAATTAAAAATTGTATTAGAATTTTAAAATGATAATTTTTAATAATAAAAAAATCGTAAAGTGATATTTAATATAAATCGGAATGATTAGTTTTCAAGTATATTACGAAGGAAAATATGTTTGCATTGATGCTGGGGACCTGAGATAAAGCATTTTTAATTATTATTTTCAAAAAAGTTATATATATACATATATATCAATACGATTAATTTTGGATCATGTCCCATTAATATTAGTTGAGTCTAATTTAAAAAAAAAAACTAAACCTATATGTAACTGCTCTTACCTTTTTTAAAATACTGACTTTCACATAGTAATGTCTAATTATACAGTTCTAAAAACCCACGATCATCATCTATCGAAAACCAGTTATGGTGAACTCCATTTAAAAACAGTTACTATTACGTAATTGCTTTTCTTTTCATATTAATAAAAAGAACGTGGTTGATATTAACGCAACTACTTACAATATTTGATATAAACGTTATTACTTCTATGTAACTCCCTGGAAGTGGTTGATAAACTTGATATTACTTTTACGTTACTCCCTACAATACTTGATATAAATAATATTAAAAAAATTAACACATAAGGGTCATGTCAATAAACGTTAGAAACATTTACACTACAGGTCAATTTTACACTTATTATTATCATCATAAGTCAGTTCCTTATACTGAGACACTTTTCTTATTCTATCGATGCACTTTGCTTATATGTCACCTTGTACAAAGTCATAGTTACCCTTTTGATTTAACTTGTTACCTTTTGATTTAATTTGTTAAACTTAATACTTATTATCTTTAATATTATTTTCATTATTCAACTTATTCTCTTTCTTCCGCCATGGAAAAAATCCCCAAATCTCCAGAATTACTTCTCCTCTTCCTCTTTTGTTCCTCCTTCATCTCCACCCTCTCCAACTACCTTGTCCTCCTCCTTCTCACATGTTTTCTCCCGGACCGGTTACTCTTCCTGGATCCCCTAGTCGAAAACCTCCACCTTAGTTTCAGGACCACCCTCGAAGCCCTCAGACGGTAACAAATGACGATCTCCTCAAACTCCATCTTCCCTGTCTCCTGCTTCAGTTGGGTAATCAACATGAGTGGTGGTTGGAATCGCCATGGGAGGATCACTTTGCTTGTGATGGTAACTCTGCTCTGTGAGAATAAAAGGAGGAAGAAGATGCTTAATATGCTCCTCCTCCACCTCTTCCTCATCTAAAAGGTATTAGCTTGTCAGAAAGTTGCAATCTTTTTGTGGAAATGTTATTAATTTGTAAAAAAAAATCATTTTTGCAATATTGAATTTCTAATGAGAGTAGCTCTGGTTTGTCTTTTATTTTGAGAAGAAACAAAGAAAGAAGATGCTCACTATGCTCTGTTACCTTCTCCTAGTCCCAAAGATATTAGTTTGTCCAAAAGTTGTAATATTTTTGTGGAAATGTTGTTAATTTCTTACAAGGTTTCAATTTGTTTTTTGCTATATTGGATTTTAAGATGTCGAATGTTCTTCTGTTTCTCAAATGGAGGACCTTTCTGTGGATAACAACAGCAACAATCCCGGCAACAAAATGTAACACCACCATCAAATCATGTTGTGAAGTCAGCACCACCTAAGCCTCAATCTCCACCGCAGCATCCTCCTCCACCTCCATCTCCACCACTGCCTTTCAAGAGCAAGGGCAGCAGCTCAGAGCCACCCTCCAGGGCTTGTGTTAGGATTCTCCAAAAGCACGATCACATACAAGAATTATGTTATTGGAATGAGTATATATTTTCGTTTATCTCGTAGTCTGAATAATACGAGATGGAAAGAAGCTACTGAAGGATTAGAGAAATAGAGATAAGTGTACACGTGATAACAAGACTTATGTACACTGCTCGTGTATACAAATTTACAATATACATAAGCTATGCTTTAATCAACAGAATAATGTACATGTATATAACAAAACCTATGTACACTACTTATTTATACCAATGCATGTATATAACGAGACCTATTTACACAGTTTTCTGAGTTGTATATAGTTTTGTGGGTTGTACACCTGTACACAAAGCCAATAAATGCAAGGTTGTACACATGTATACAAAACGTATATGGTGTTATCATATCGACAATTAGAAATGTCCATATGTACACAAAAACTATGGATGCAAATATTTGAATTTTGTTTTCCTGCACTTCTAAAATTTTTAGTAGAGACATGAAAATAAACATAGTATTCGTTGTTAGAGGTATACTTGATATATGAGCATGCTATCATGAATATGAAATTGTCCATATGTACATGTTCCTCTTGTTGTACATGTGTACGCCATTTTCTTTGGATAAAGTTGAGTTCTTTTATTCAATGGTTTTTTTTGTCCAGAGAGTGTTTGGAAGAGGAGTTTGTAGCTATGTGTTCAGAAGTGAACTCAGAATTTGAAGCACAATTTTAGCTATCAAGAGATTTGATAAAGAGGACAATGAATAGACATCTTCAATAGTATCAGACATTTTATCGAGCACTTAGTATGCATTCTTTGTAGTTTTTTTGCCAGACAAGTTACGTTATCTCCAGGCTATTACTTGACAAAATAAGATTTAAAACATAACGTCTTTAGTGAAAAAAACCAAGGATAGAGGAAGAGAAAACGTAGCACCAAAACTTCATAAATCTCAAACAAATAGAAATCTTTTTTTTTGTTTCTAAGAAGATATTCCAGAAATTCAAATCTAGCCCAATTGGAAGCTTTTTTTTTCTCCTCCATTGTTTTAGTCATCTCTTTTCACAGATAAGAATTAATTCCTAGAAAAAAGAAGGAGAAAGAGAGAAGCGTACAAAAAGAGAAAAGCAAGAGAGAGAGAGAGAGAGAGAGAGAGAGAGAGGAGAGAGAGAGAGAGAGAGAGAGAGAGAGAGAGAGAGAGAGAGAGAGAGAGAGATCGTACATGAAAGAAAAAGATAGAGTGGATTTAATTAGTCACGACTTGATTGACTTTAAACAGGGCAGCTATGTAAACAACCACCAAATAACTACCTCAGTAGTTTAAAGTGACTTACATTGTAACCAAAACTCATAAAGTGACTCTTAGTGTAAATCACTCTATATTACTTGATATATATATATATATATATATATATATTTCATCCTCTTCCACTGTATCAAATAGTTGCAAAAGGCCAGGGTCCTATTAAAGCAAATATTGATCAAACAATATTCTATTAGAATACATCGATGTCGTTTATAAAATGTCATGACTACATAAAAATTTTCGCAAATATAACACTTCTTTGTAATATTTAACTGTAGATATACATAAAAAAATTAAATTTATATCAAATAAATTTATTAATTATACATTTCTTACATTGGGTCAAAATTTACAAAACCCATTTTTATTTCATGACAAATTATTATGTGTAATAATAACGTTGCCTAAATCAATTTATATGAAATAAGATCATGATAATTTAATGAAAACATATAATTTTATCTATTTTATTACTAAACAAAATTATAACTATACTTTATTATTTAAAAAATAATAAATACTGGTTACGAATAAAGTACAAAATTAATGTGTGAAATGACTATGACACAAGTGTATAGTTTATGCAACATCATAAATTCAATACAATTATCAAAACTTTTTACAAAAATAAAAGTATTGTATGCAAACATATACATTAAATTAACAAAAAAATTACATAAAATGTTATAAAGAAACGGGCACACAGGTATATGGCTACGAAGAAACGAATATATGTTAGGTCAACTTTTAAATTGCTATTATTGTATAAAATAGGTTTTGATCAATATTTATACACAAATATGATTATAAAAAAACATAAATAAATTATAAAGAAAAACAAAAATATGAAAATTACATTTCTAAAAAAAAATTAAACAAAAAATATATCCGCTCTTGTAAAAGGCGGATTAGAATGTAGTAAAAGCTTAAAGTAGTGAAAAAGGACGACTATTGCGATCCCTAGAAAGACAACTTGAAATTGCATGTGTATTATAAACCAAATCGATGGGAAGTAGAAACCATGAATCAAAGATTGTAACGTCTTGATAAACATGCTCTTTATCCCACGATCAATTGCTTTGAAATGATCCGGTTGTTTCGTTCAATTCCCATAACGCATAAATTACGGTTTGCCATATGCTATAAGCCTCAGGGAGAGAGTGGAAGTGTTTCGGTTCGAGAGCTTTGACCCACTGCATAAACATTGCCTCTGGAAATATCCACACTTTATTTAACGATACGTGTATTTTGAATATTGACAATCAGTGATATATATTCAACCTCTATACAATAATGTTTCAACAATATTAACCATTCCAATTGTGATACTGAACCTCCATACATTAATGTTCAAAAGAAAAAAGAAAAAAACATTCCCAGTCGTGATACTCAATCTCGGGAAAACGGTCATTTCATACCCAACATATTATAATATGTTTAATTCATACCCGATTTATATGGTCGTGCCAAAACATACCTGAACTTATATGATCGTGCCAAAATATACCCAATTTATAATTTTTCGGCAAAATCATACACCAATCGCTACATCAGCTGCCATGTCATCTACTTTTGTTCGTGTGGATGTAATGTCAGCTAATTTTGCTGACGAATATGTCATGTGTATAAAAAAATTTTAAAACTAAATAATTTTCTTATAAAAATAACTTTTAGAAAATGTAAAATTTTATAATTTTTTTATTATTTAGTAAAATTAACAAAAATAATTTAATTAAATTTTAATCTTATATAAAAGATATATTCGTAAATATTTTGATCATATAAAAAATCGTCTTTATAAGAGTTATATATTTATTTCAATGATTCAAATCTAATGCTAGTGTTACAGACATGTTACTCTTGATTAATTATGGTTGTGTTAATCTAAATTTTTAAATATAAATAATATACCCATAATTAATAAAACATAAAAATGAATCATATTACGCTTTATTAATCATGAGTATGTTATTTATATTTAATCTAATTTTTTAAATGTAATAACATACCAATGATTAATAAAGCGTAAAAATAAATTATGTTACGCTTTATTAATCAAGTGTAAAAATAAACTTCTTACATTTTATTAATCATGGATATTTACATTTAAAAGTATATTAACAAAACCATTAATCAAGAGTAACACGTCCTCAACACTAACATTGCATTTGAATCATTACAATACATAAATAACTCTTATAAAGACGATTTTTGATAGGATCGGAAATATATCTTTTATATAAGATTAAAATTTAACTAATTAATTAACTTTTGTTAATTTTACTAAATATTAAAATTATAAATTTTACATTTAAAAAAAATAGTTTTATAACAAAATTATTTAGTTTTTTCTTTAAAATTATACATATGGCATATTCGTCAGCAAAATTAGCTGACGTTACATCCACACAAACAAAAATAGATGATATGGCAAGTGATGTGGCGACTGGTGTATGATTTTGCCAAAAAATTATAAGTTAGGTATGTTTTGACACGATCATATAAATTCAGGTATGTTTTAGCACAGCCATATAAGTCGGGTATGAATTGAACATATCACGATATGTTGGGTATGAAATGGTCGTTTTCCCACTCAATCTCCATACATTAGTGTGTTTTTTTAGAAGTTAACACACTTCATAATATGTGATTTGGTGATTTTATTTTTGCCAATGTTTTTAAAATTGGACTGGCTAGCGAATCAGAATTTTTTTGGGTTATTGCTGTTCGGTCGAATTCGATCAAATCCAATTGGAATAAATGATTTAATGATATTTTGTAACAATATATGCATACTCTTAGTTTTACCCAAAAAAATATATGCAAACTCTTACAAAGAAAGATCATAATATCAAATAAAATATTTCAATAACCGTAATATTTAAAAAACATAAAATATAACAAATTAAAAAGGTAATAAAAATAATAAAATAATTTAATAGTTCAAATAAAAACTCAGTTAAAAACACATGTAGACTAAGTTCTGTGTTTGAATTTGGTAAAAATTGCATTTCTGCATTACTTTCTCCCATTGTTAAATAAAAAAAAAAGAAACTTAAACCACAAGCAAGAAAAAAAGCAGATCATATCAACTAAATTTTGGTTTGTCCGTTAATGAGAAGCAAGAATAAGTCAAGTGCTTTATTTTTTTTATAAAATTTCACAAATATAAATATTTTAATTATTAAAGTATTCAACATAAATGACCATGAAATCATATTTAAGCAAATTGAAAAGTAGACAAAAACAATACATTGACATAAAGATTTAAGTTATGTGAATTTTGTAACTTGTGAGTTGTTGTCAAAAGAAAAAGATGAGATGACTTAATGAAAAAAAAGATGGTATACTTAATTAATATTTCATAAACTTATTTTTTTAAAGAAAAAATAATTTTTTTCAACAAATTTTTTTTATTTATATACAAATACGGTTTGATTGATTCAATGAATCGCGGTTCCCAATTTTTTAACGGTTCAGTATAATTTTTTAACCAGTTTAACTTTAATTAGATTTTAGTATTAACTTAATCCGAATTGGTGTCCAGTCCACGGTCAAATCCGGTTCGGTTTTGGGTAACCACTAATTTTCGCGAATAAAGAATATGCTTGTACAAAACGTAATATCTATCGATAAATATTAGTACGCCTTACCATTAACATCTTGTATAATCAATAGTTCTAGTTTCTTGTTCACATTAGTGCATCAGTTACATTAGATGTAAAATAGACTCTTGAGGAAATGCGCATTTATAACAGTATTTCACTTTGGTTAAAAGAAATTCAACATGTCAACACGAGTGAATAAGTTCATTGTGTGTGTTTAACATATTAGGTTTTAGCCCATCTCTATGGCCCAATAGTTCAATGTTATAGAAACCCATGGTCATTTGTTTGTGAGAAGAATATACGTACCTACATGGAGTCATGAGGTTTGAGACTTGCATTTAGCATCTAGTTTTTTTTTCTTTTGATTTTAACGCAATTGTGCAATTATAAACTATAAAATTTAGCATCTAGGGGGTGTTATTCAATTACTGATTTAAAATCAATTATTAATATTTTGTAATCTATCAATTTTTTTAATTTTAAAATGATGAATTTTAAAATCTCTGCAGCATACCTTGAATTTTAAATTCTAAAATCTAGTGTTAATAATTTAAATCCAGTATTTAAAATCTAGTGTTATTTAATTTTCAAGGATTTTAATTTTTTGTAATTTAAATTGATATCAGATCATCTTTTATAGATTCTATAAATAATTGAAATATAATTTAGAATCATCATTTGAATAACAGTGGATTGTGTTTAGATTTAAACTCTATTAAAATACATGATTAAATAACATCACTTTATATTATGAAAAATTACATTAATTATATTGAATTACTTTAAGTTGTCTTATAAAATCTGTGGCCCCACTATTTCTCCCATCATGTTTGTTTTCCTATACTCTCATAACTCATCCTAAGCAGCTAGTTTTCTTATACTGAATTCTCATCATGTTTGTTTTCCTATACATTTTAACTAACGTTTTTGTTTATTTAATCTCTTTAAATATGTCCATTGTTAATATGTTCTTTGTTATATTGAGATAACCATGTAAAGAAGAACTCTACCAGTAACTACATATCTATAAATTTAATTTATGAATATAGTTGCATGAATTTTAATACCTCTTTGACAAAAAATGATTTTAATAGCTTAATTCTTTATATTATTAAGGTTTTTCAATGTTAATTAAGTTATTGTGGTTATTTTGTACTTTTCATTAGTTAAAAAGAAAGGGGTCATAGTTTATAACGATTTAAATATATCTACAGTAGGTTTTATCTATTTATTTTTCCAGAGGTTTTGCTTACCAACAAATTTTTATCCTTTAAAACACTGTTTATTTTTTCACTTAAACTTTATAGTTACTTATATTAACAATCTTATATGAATAATTTTTATATCATATTTTAGTTACTTATCGTTACATTTTTATATAAATACTACAATTATATATATTTTATTAATATGTTGTACTATTTATAGTTACATTTAAGTACTTATTATTACTTCTCATTATATTTTTTCTCAAAAAATTTGAAGGAGACATTTAAAAATGTACATTCAACCTCTTATTTTAAGAGTGATTCTTTCGAGAATTCTTGTTGGCGATGTGATAGGAAATGATATATGAGAAATTGAGAATTATTGTGATTGTAAGCAAACAATAAATATACTTTTTTCGGTCAACCTACACATAAACAGCGTACGTTCTTGTCAGCGTAGGTTCTTTAAATTCTTGAAATATGGTATGGTAGATTTAAACTATTTAAATCGGATTGCATCATTTTTTTCTGAAACGAACCCGTCGGTTGATTGATTAATTTCTTTACAAAATAAACTTTTCGGAAAATGTACAATTTACATGTATACTGCACTCCCTGACTGCACTTAATGTAGTTGGAGCAATTGTAATCTAAAGAAAAAAAAATCAGAACTTTTGTTTTCAACGATTCAGAAAAGCTTTGCAATCATCACTTCTTTTTTTTTTGAAAATTTGGTTCATCAAACATTTACCATAAATACTTGTTCTTCCACTTGAATCTGCCTTCTGATTTCGTAGTTTAGTATCTACTATTAGTATCATTCAGGACATCTAGCAAGTATATATTCTTTCATAAAATCATCACTAACAAAAGTGAGTTGGGTGAATAATTCATGTATTTGTTTTCTTAAATATATGAACATATTAAAACGAATGCAAATCTTAAATCAAAGATTGGTGAGTTTACAGATAATTTTTATTCATGTTTTGTTTTCGATAGTATAATATATATTTTAAAAATGTTACCCGTACGTATCATAAACTCCTAACAAATACCTAAGTTTATATATTTGAAATTTAGAATGGGTGCTAATAAATACTAGTATTGAGTTACATACCCATTTGAATACATATTAACTACAAACAAAATATACAAAAAGAAAATTAGCTATATGCGACTTAATTGTGGGTTTCTAAGAACACCCCTATTGAAAGTTCAAAAAGAGGGTTCACACATTTTTGGAAAAAAAATTAAAATAATCAAATGCTATGAGCCTGTCTCCTGCAAGGCTATTGCAGTGAATCTGAGTCATCACTGCAGCACTGATCCTACGATACATAGCGGTCTGCGATTAGTCGGATTATTTTTTTTTTTTTATAAAAAAGAATGAAAAAGAAAGTAAATATTAAAATAATGAAAAAATAGGATTCACGAAGAATTCATTGATGGGAATGCTCTAGCTAATGTCACATTTTAACTTTGATTGAGATGGTTAGGTTCATCCGGATTGTATTAGTAATAAATTAAATAAGTTATCGAGGGTTAAAAATAAACTGAAAAGAATTTGAGCACCATTCCCGGAGGAGACCAAGAAGATTCTTAGGGCAAAGCGTGAAGCTAAAAGGCTGTCGAAAATAAAACATTACGATTACAAACTTACTTCTTTCACAAAACCCTAGCTTCCTCCCAACCAAACTTCCTTCTTGGCACTCCTTTTTATTTCAATTCCAAGCCCCATACGTATTTGCTTTCTTTAGTTCTTTATTTGGATCTCATAATCATTACACACTTTATAATATATTATTACTGCTCATGCAATTTGAATATGAAAGGGAGAATAGGAAAATGAGCCTATAGGAACTGTGTAGCTTGCAAAAATTAGTCGCTGACCTCCTCCAAGCAACAACGATAGTTTGAACTTTGAAACGATCATTTTAGTCGTAATGGGGTATAGTGTATTCGCAATACCCATTTCCTAGTGAATTTATGACTTGCTTAAGTACTTAATTCAAAACAATACGTCAAGACTATATATATATTGGTTTATGGTTAGCAAAAACTATATATATTGGTTTTAAGTTTTACTCAATCTGTTTCACAAAAAAATGTCAATTTGAGTAAAATGTAACTGAAAGAGAGAGTAACTTTTTTTTTTGATAATCCAGGGTTCCCCGTTTCGCGGATCATTCCTTGGGTCCGGTCAGACAGCGGTCCACTTCACTCGGGAGGGTATTAATCTGGGCCGAAGTCCAGTACCACTAATGGTGACATGGAAGAAGCAGTTCGCCTCCAGCTGGCGTCGAACCCGGGAGCATGACAATTGGCCCCCAAGGCTCTAACCAGTAGAACTACCTCATCCCGTCAAGAGAGAGAGAGAGAGAGTAACTTTCAATAACGAGTAATCTAAAAAGCGTTGTTTTCTAAAGAATTGCTATCTAATTAATGGATTTTGACTAGTTAAAATTTTGGTATATTTTTTATATGTAGGAGGGTCAGTGAGAGATGAATTTAGGTAGAGTTGATTGATTTTAAGAATCAAGAAATTTGTTAAATTTATAAAAAAATTAATGAGTTTTTCATATTTAAAAAAGAGCAATTTTCTCAAATAGCACTTTTTAAGTTTTTGTCACAAAATAGCACTCAATAGCACTTTTTAAGTTTTTGTCACAAAATAGCACTCAAAAAAATAAAATGACCAAAATAGCATATTTTTGTTTTGAAAATTTTAATATTTATTTTTTATTTTTAAAAATTTGAACACATTCCTAAAACCCCACCGCTTAACTCTAAACCGTAAGTCTTAGATTAATTAACCCAAAGTTATAAATACATTTTTAATATAATGTTAAATTTATTCAAAGAAAAAGACTTTTGTACATCATATGTGTAACTTTTTTTTTAAAACTAGAATTTAAAAACCTTATAGCTAGAAACAAAAAAAAAACCAAAAGCTTGGGAGTTTATGCTTGTGAAGCAAACCAAAGCTGCAGAAGTGGTCCAAGCCTTTGATTTATAAATGCATATTTACTCTTCAATAATTTTTTTTGATCATCTTCTTCCTTTCGATGCTATTTTTGTGACAAAATTTTGGTTTGGTGCTATCGTGGTCTTAGGAGACCTGGAAGAAACACATTTGGACACCTGAGCTCCTGCCAAAGCTGAAGTATTTTCTATGGAGAGTAGCCTCCAATGCACTACCAACAGGAGCAAATCTCCAAACCCGATGCATCCTAAACAACACCAACTGTGCAAGATGCGGCGAGAGGGAAACAATAGATCACCTTCTTTTCAATTGCAACTTTGCAAGGGAAGTCTGGCGTTGTGGCCCCTGGAGCGACACCAGACATACATCTGACGTCTCCTCTTTCAAGCCAATGATAGAAAGCTCAGGGACATGGCAGAACTTGCCTCCGTATGGGATCACTGGCAATGCTTTTCCTTGGTTCTACTGAACAATTTGGACTGCCAGAAACGGCCTGATCTTCGATAATAGAGCGCCCACGCCACATGATACTGCAATCAAAGCTATCTCCTCCCAGAGAGAATGGGAATTAGCCCAAACAAACGGACCGATTAAGACCCCTCCTCTTCTCCCACGGCCTCCACTGAGACAGGATGACGCCACCATCTTCTGCAACACGGACGCCGCTTGGAGAGCAAATCGACAATTGGCTGGCCTCGGTTGGATCTTAACGGATCGAGACTCCACGGAACTACACAGAGCCTCAAAACCCGCATCAAACGTCTCATCCGCTTGCATGGCCGAAGCCCTTGCAATTCGAGAAGCTCTGCTCCACGCCTCTTCCCTCCAACATACAAACATCTGTATTCGCACAGATTCTCAAGTGCTCGTCAGAGCGATTACCACAAGAAGAAGATCGACAGAACTCTATGGAATTTTATCGGACATCGACTCGCTGGCTTTCTTCCCTTCTTCCCCTTTCGTCTCTTGCGTTTTCATTTTCACTCCAAGGGCCTCCAACGGTCCAGCGGACTCTTTAGCTAAATCTTGTCTCTTTTCTCATTTGGGCCTGAGGCCATAAATTCTTTGATTTAGTTTTTAATGCAAGTAACTAGTTGATCAAAAAAAAAAGTGCTATCGTGGTCTTTTTCTCTTTAAAATTTTTATAAAACTATTCTACTACAGCGATTTTGAAAATCTTGAATATCAATGCAATATTTTGAAAGTTTTGTTTTATGAGTTAAAATATTAAGAATTCAAGTCTCAATAACTAAAGATTTTGTAGAATTAAGAATCTTTAAAACCGAATTTTTTTGAATAACAATAGATTTTATATGTCGCTGAAGAATCATCAATCCAATAACACTTGATTTTACAAGAATGTTAGAATCCATTAGCCAATAACTATAGACTTTTAAAATTCTAACAATCATTATAGATGTTGCTTCCACTAACACTCCGTTAGATCATAAGTTTTGGAATTGATCTAAATTCTGCAATATATAAATATACTTTTCAAAAATAAATAGTGAGGGTGTTTTGAAAAGATTTTGAAAAATTAAGGATTTTAGTTGATGTTTAGTATTTAAATACCCTGAGTCAAGTGTGGACATGAATTCAAACCATTATGATTACGTGCGGAATGGGAGTTTTGTATTATTCTATTATTTTGTTTTGATTTCTTGTACTATTGTTTAATAGAACTGCTTTAATTAGGTGTTTGCATATTTCAACGTTGTGGCCTCCTCATGCTACTACGCGACCCACTCTCCCAAAAGTTTCTTCACTAAAAAAATATTTTCACCATAAAACCTTTTAGTATATAAAACCGTTTTTAATGCATATGTTATCTGTGCATTTGCACAAACAAATTTTCTTGTAGAACAATTTTATTATTGTTCATTTGTTCCCTTTTCAAATGATATATCCAACCATATTCAGCTGGCATAACTCTGGCTTGATTGATGAGATTCGATTAAATAACATTAACACAATCTTAATAACATATGCATATATAGACGTAGCTGTGAATTATACGGTTAGTCTATACTTTAACAAAAAGTATAATTTAACTACAGAGTAAAACATTATTATTAGTATATATAAATTAATGGAATATGCATTTATAGACATATAACATGAGTAGTTGAGACAATAATGTCACAACTAACCAACAATGATTTATAAGCATCTGTCATTGATTAATCAAATGCCTTCGTAGGTTAAACAAGGCTAATTAGTATGATTAGGGTAGATGATATGATAATTTAGAAATATGTGATAAAATAAGAAGCAGAAAAAGAGGGAGACGACAAGGAGAAGAAAATGGATGTCATTATATGAGAATTTCAAAATTTTCAGTGCGATTTGTTTTATTATAGTCACTGGTTGGCAGCTTCCATTCTCTTTCTATTCTTCTATTCTTCTATTTTGGTTTTGTAAATCTCTAAATTTTATAAGATTCCATAACTACAGTACTACTAACCCCTATTTTTTAAAAGCTAACGATATAATTTTATAATAGTAGGATGACAAGTAATTAAGATACGCATATCCTAGAAACATATATATTTTTATATGTTGTTTTTATATATATATACAGTAAAACCTCTATAAATCAATAAGGTTGGAATTACTTCAAAATTATGAATTTTAATTAATTTATAAAGATTATTAATTTATTGATATACTAACTAAATAAAAAAATTAATTTAGAACTATAAAATTATATTAATTTAAATTTTTTACTATATATTAATTTATAGAGTATTAATATAAAGAAATTATACTGAATTAATCTGGAAACATCCAGTCTTTTGAAATAGTCTATTTCTTAGGTTATGAATGACGACACGTTTGTGGTGCGTAATTGTAATAATCTGTCTTGAATTGATAAATGTCACCAATCAGACAAACTTGCACTAATAAGAACAATATTTAGGGTTTAGGGTTTAAAATTTAAGATCTAAGATTTGGTTTTAGGTCGAATTTAGAGTTTATGATTTAAAGTTTATTTTATTTGTAATTTATAATTTATTTATTTATGTGACATTAATATTTATGATAATATAATTGAAATAAGGAAAGAGGTGAATTCATAAGTTCACCTGAGGAGTGAACCTAAGTATTGTTCCACTAATAATACGTTTTTCATACAATAACGCAAAAAGGAAAAAAAGTTTTTTTTTCTCTGTTCATTTTGTTCACAATACCGTAAGGGTTTTTATATCCATGTATTGGTTCTCAACAATGACGGTAGATTTGATTTTAAAAGCGGTGCAGAATTAAAATACGGTACGGTGTAACTGCAGTTCATGCAAAATTAAAATGCGGTACGGTAGGGATGGGTACTTTACCCGATATCCGAAGTGGTACCCGAACCGAAATCCGAACCGAAATAACAAAATATCCGAACGGGTATTGATTTAGGAGAGATTGGATATCCGAACCCGAACGGGTAGTACCCGAACCCGAATGAATATCCGAAGATAACCGAACATAAATATACTTACCTTTATAATTTTAGTTTTCATTTCTCATTTTATTTAAAATATTTATATTGATATCAGAGATACTTTAAGATTATATAATATACATATAACTACGGAGAAAAATGATTTGATATTCACTTAAAATGAAATATCAAGCTTTTTGTTTCATGTATTAACAAAACTTACATCCAAATTCTTAAAATAATAGCCACATGAATATCTATTTATTTTTGAAATTTAACTCCAAGTCTATTAATAATTTGATCTATTTAAAAAATAAAAAGTCAGTTAATCGAAAACTAAATTTTTAAATACAAAAACATTAAAAATGAAAATTTTAATTTTTTTCTTTCAAAATCTAAATATCTGAACCCGATCTGAAATAACCGAACCCGAACTAAAAATATCCGAATCCGACCCGAAGTTGAGAAATATCCGAACGGGTATTATACTCTTATACCGAAATACCCGAAAATCCAAAATATCCGATCCGAGTCCGAACGGGTATCCGAACGCCCACCTCTACGGCATGGATCAACTACGGTTTTAAGTAAAAAGTGGTGCAAAATATTGTTTGATTGGTGACAATATATATTTGCAGTATTGAATAATTATTCAATAAATAAAGTAATAATGATACAGAATATAGAATATATTAAAACAATATAAGAATATATTATCATAATATAAGAATATATTAAAATAATAAATATAGTTTAAAATATATTTTTAAAAAAGTGAAATGTGTTTGATAGACACAAGTTAAATATTATACTAATAACTTAATATATTATTTTATATTTTTTCTATATTATATAAATCAATTATGATGTGCGATTTTTTACTTTAATATTTATTACTAATAAATATTGAAAAATATTAATCTATTTGAAAATTATTTTGGTTAGAATTCGATTAAAGAAATGTATTATTTAAATTAGAAAAATATATTACAGATGCTTAAATCTATTATTTAAATTAGAAAAATACAAGCATATTTAAATATAAGTTCAATAAATATCTCAGTGGCATTCTAGTGTAAATAACTAGTATTTAAGGGATATTTCTATTCTATACTTCTCTTTTAATAATATAGATATTATGAAAATTAAACAATCATATTAACTATATAATAAAAATTTAAATTTTCTGTATGTTATATTTTGAAATATTTAAAACGATTATAAATTTTAAAACTGTTAGAAGTGACCATTTAAAAAATTTGTGATCAGTGGTTTAATATTCTTGTTAAAAGATACAAATAATCATAAAATAAAATGATTAAAAACATCAATTAACAGATATTTAGATTAAATATATTATATATACATATATTTTAATACCATTTAAATTTAATTAAATATCATATAAATCAATAGAATTAGCTATAAATTTTTAGAAATATGTATCATATCTAAATATATAAAAAATTATCTACTTAACAAATAATTTATAAAATATTTCATTCCATGGGAAACTCAAATTATTACATAGTTTGGGTTAGTTGTTTCGGTCTTCAGCAGCTGGTAACAACCGATCGAATATCCGCGTCAATTTAAAAGAATTAAGGTAATTAGAATTTTTTTTTGTTAAATAAAAACAAAAACTATAACTTAATTTGTCGAAAGAATTGCAAATATTGAATAGTTCTGGACCTCTTGCCTCTTGGTCTGATAGCGTTACAATCCACATTGATTTCCAAATATGTTTGTCATCGACTAGAAGATCAAGATATCATAATTGTATTTGTATTGAATAGACATACATGTGAAATTCTATTATTGAGTTAAAAACAAATACGTGATTTTTAAAAAATGTAATTTGTGTATTTTTGTGATCCATTTATGATAAAAAGACAAGAATCACAAGACTGTACCAAAATAAAAACAATAAAACCCCACTGTCAATTTTTCCCTACATTTATTTCCGTCTTGTTCCTTGTATATTATCCTACATAAAATCAAAAGCAAACTCTCTGAAACTATGAAATAATTTTGTCTTCTCCCATTTTTGATACGCAGTTAACTAATAACACAAAGGTGGAAAATACAAGACTGTACCAAGACAAAGACAGTAAAAATTTTCGTTACATTTCTTTTTGTGTATTATCTTACTCAAGATAAAATTCAAAACTTCTCCTTTTACAAAATAAAATACTTTTTCCATTGCAAAAAGACAATATTGCCGACCCTAGACGTGACCTTCCTTTTACAATAAAGGGTAATACTGTAACTTACTCTAAGACCCAACTTACACTTATATTCCCATTATTATCATCATCGCGCCCGACAAAGCTTTCTTTCGCTTCTTTTTCATATGCTTCAAAGTTCTCTAGACCGAGCGACAGAGAGAGAAACCAAAAAAAAAACTAGAGACTTTGGGCCCGGATCTTGGAAATGTCAAGCGGGTGGGTCAAATCGTGGCAGTGCAAGTCGAAAGCTTTCGATGATGTTTACAATCCGAATCCAATACATCTAGTGACAAGCTATAGCTGCAGAAGAAGCACACAGAACCTAAAAGACGTGATCAACACTAAAAAACCCAAACACAAACCCAAACCCAAAAAACGAGAATCCGACCCGGTTTCAACCCCTTCGACACGGATTCGATCATCTGTGGTTCGTGACCCGCTTCTGCCGACATTAACAGAGCTTGCGGAGGGGCATCAGTCGCGTAACGTGGTGGAGATTATTTTCCAGACAAGCTGGGGCCCGAAACCGTTTCCGGGTCGGATCGAAATGATCTTCAAAGTGCAAAACGGGTCGAAGACTTTGACCCGGTTCGAGGAGTATCGCGAAGCCGTGAAGACTAAAAGCGCGGGGAAATCGCGTGAGGAGAACGCGCGCTCCGTCGCCGACGGGAACGAGACGATGAGGTTCTACTGTTTGGGCCCGAGTTACGGCGGCGGCGCGTGGGGAATTCTTGGAGGAAAAGGCGGCGGCGCGTCGATATATACGTTCGCCGGGAGTTGCATGGCGCATGATAAGGCGGGTGGAGGTAAAGGGAGGAAGGCGATGCTTGTCTGCCGGATCATAGCGGGACGAGTCATGAAGCGAAACGAGTTAAGGTACGACTCGGTTGACTCGGACGTTCGGTCTCGGTTTGACTCACTGAGTGGTGGCGACGGCGAGTTGCTCGTGTTCGATGCACGTGCAGTATTGCCTTGTTTTCTCATAGTCTACCGCCTGTAAAAATAAGCAATTTTATTTTATTTTCTGACTTTTTTTTTGGTAAAATGTTAAAGTGAAATCTCGAGAGTTAATGTTCTGACTTTTGACAATGGTAATTTCATTTATCAACGCGATTTTCGCCTAATGTTTAGGGAATTTGTTTTCCGATGTATAATTTGGTAAAAATTGTGTTGATAAATGTTAATTAATTTTGTTTACAAAAAAATGTAACGAGAGTTTCTCTTAATTAATGCGATTTAAGACTGAATATTTTTTTGAGAAAAAATAATGAATTATGAAAGTAAATAAATATTGAATACTATATGGTTCGTTGGCTTTTACAATGTCATAAATAGATATTACTATCACGCAGCCAATTGTCACTAGTATTTTTTATACAGTTGGGTGTTTAGAAACGTACATTCAATGCTTTACATCTGTAGTAAATCTTTAATTCACTAAAATCTCTATACGTTACTTTCACAGTTACCTTCCTTAAATGTGAAAACTGAAAACTATAGTTGGAAATTTCAAAATTTGTAACTTTAGCTAAAATAAAACAAAATTCTTTTTCAAATTTACACTGAGAGTATCTGAAGGAAGAATAATCGGTGTTAACAGTAAAGTGATTCTAAAGAGCATTTGTAAAAGATGTAAAGTGAAAAAGGAAGAGAAAAAGAGTGAAATTTGAAAAACAAATCATGAAAGTTTATTAGAGGCACATGGACTATTACATCGGTGACAAATTAAGTTATAGTTCAACAAGCGCGTTAAGACCCATTAGGCCCATCAACTGATTTATTGAATCTTTTTCTCGATCATATTCATTTATATGAAAGCCCAAAGGGCTAAAACATGAGAAAATTGTGTCCCTATTCCTTCACCATTTACATTTTCCTCTTGATTAAAACTAAATTTTGATCCACGTGCCCACGTAGATGGATGTATTTTTCCTTTTTTTTTATCAACATAAACCTTTATTAAAAAATTAAACAGAGTTTGGGCCCAACATTATATGATTTGGACCCAACATTACATGGTTTCCATAAAATCTTTACGATAAAAATAGCAAATACTTTACTCGTAAGAACTTGAATCACTCGTATGAAACGATAACCATTAATTTGACACCATTGTTATCTTGGTTATATGATTGGTTATCATCTTTTCATAGAACCAACGTACCGAAGGTGATTTCTCCAAACAAATTATCGGAACACTTAAATCAAAAAGCAGCCCAAAAAGGTGATTGGTTGTGACATACTAACTCACGCTAAAGCTTTTTCTTAACTCTCTTCTCCTTGTGATTTACCAAATGGATTCGAGCATAGCATGGCATAATTTCTTCATAGAGAAAAACATAAATGTTATCACGCGGTAAAACTATTGGGGTTTAGAGACCCCAAGAAAAAAACAATTGGGTTCTTACAGAATTCGACAGAAAAATAAGCTACTAAAATGCATCTGTGGATGAAAAGCCTCTACTTTTTTGAATGATTTATTTCCTTCAACCGGGTTCATATACTGACTTCTACTTCATTATTTTTTAGCAAAAAAAAAACCTCTACTTCTTGCATAACATATGTAAACGACGACTATGAATGTTTTTTGAAAATGACGACTATGAATGTTGCTGAAGAAAACCACTGAAACCTGAAAAGATTCATCGTTTTTTCTTTTTTTTTTGAACACCAAATGATATTAAAAGTTCCAACCATCCAAATTAGGTGGGGAAAGCAGAGTACAAAGCAAACTTAGCCAAGGAGTCGGCCTTACAATTCAGCGAGCGAGAAATAAAATAGAACGAAATGCTACAGAAATAAGAGGATAGATTCTCGATGTCCCGAATGATCCCGTAGAGGTCAGTCGATTAGTTCGTCGAGGAGATGGCAGCTAAGAGTGCCTGACAATCTGATTTTAGACAGATGTTGAAGAAGCCCTTTTCCTGGGCAAAAGTGCAGGTGCCGATGAGATGTGATCAAAAGTGGTAACTATAAAGCTTCCGCCATCAGAGCCGATGAGATGTGATCAAAAGTGCAGGTGCCTTGTAGTATTGTCGTCCCTTCCGTGTCCTGAAAACACCAGCCACAACCTGCTTTATTTGTCGCCGCCAACCAGGCACCATCCGTGAAGCATTGGAGTTCTCCGTTGGGTCTAGTCGTGTTGTCTTGGAGCCTAGTTGGTGGGAGCTTCAGTCTGTTGATTCCATTTTGCGCTGTTGTCCATTCTCGTGCATTGCGGATTGCATTGGATATGATGTCTGCAGGTTCGAACATCCTGTTCTCGAAGATGAAATGATTCCTTGCTGTTCAAATTCCCCAACAGACCCAAAGGAACAAGTTTTCTGTGACACCTGTTGGTGGAAGGCTTACAGTCGCGATGGAGGTTAAGAATGCTGTCGAGAAGGATACATGATCAGGTGGGCAAAACTCCTGCTTCCAGAGAGATGCAGCTTCCCAGATTCTTCTTGTAAAGTTGCAGTGTAGAAAAAGATGATCCGCTGTTTCTATTTCTCCACAATGGCAGCATGCGATATTTTTCTTTTTTTAAGATTCATCGTTTTGCTTAAAGAAAAAAAATACCTTTTTTAAATATAGTTTTAAACCATTTCCAATTCACCTTTATAATTTTATTCTATAAACAAATTCAAAAATATATATAGATTTCTTCTCAATATATTTTCTATAATAAATGAATGTTATATTTTCTTTTTATTTATAGATTAATGGATTACTTTCTATAGAGAAATTAGCGAAATAGTAAGTTCAATATAACTAACATAAAATTTATGCAAAAAGAAGAAGTTAAGAGCCCAAACCTAAAAACAAAATAGTCTTAATTAAATATTGTTAAAACTCAATAATTACATTTTCTTATTTTTGTAACAAAATTATAATTGTCAAAACTTATCTTTAGATCTGAGTTCATCTATGGACAAAAATTAAAGAAAAATTTACATTTGGAGGCACTTTTTCACTTTCCTATTACACTCTAGGTCACATTGTGCTGGAGACACACATTATCATATCAAAAAGACTCTAATGTCCCTGAACTAAACACCATCGTAACTGAAAAACATAACTAGAGATTCCAATTGCTAAAACACAAAGCTCTATGCCATCTAAAAATTAAAAAAATCCCTCTTTTCCCCTCGGATGCTAGATGGATTAGATGGTTTATCCCATTTAAATGCTTCCTTCCCATTTAAAGCTCTATTGCCGAGAGGATGCAAACTGATTGGATCTGGTTCAGCTGTCACTAGTCTTCTCATTTCTAATGAAGATCTTGCAAAGATTGTCTATACACTGATGAGTGAATTGCTACTCCACTAGTAATTTCAACCGTTACTTGTTCCAGGTAAATCTTGCATTAAGCGTTGATTTATACATAAGAGAGAGAGACTGATTTTGTAAAACTCACAATTGACTTCCTAACCCAAGTTCATTTTACTTGTTTCTCTTACATTTTTTACAAGTTGTTGTTTTACTTTGTGTTCGTGTCCTAAAGTCACCGTGTATAATATTGTCCACATCATTTGTTCTTATTTTTGTGTCCACAAATTTTATGTCCATCATTTATTTCTTCTATCCACTATTTTTTCCTGTCATCTTCTTCTATCCACTATTAGAAAATGTTTTAGATAATTTTTTAAAGTTTATATAATTGTTACGTCCACAATTTAATCTGTGTCCACAATTTTTGTAAATACTTATTGTATCCATGTCCACACTTTTATATATATATGTGTGAAAATAGATGTTAAAAATAGAAAATTTCATATATATACTTACTTTCACTTGGTCTTGTTTTTCATAACTTTATGTCAACATATGTAACTACTATAGATCTAACTTGGTGTAATTGTGGATGTTAATGTTCTAGTGTCCATGTCCACAATTTTTATGTTTATGTTTACATATAACTCTATTTATCTACATTTTGGTATTTATTTCTGCACTTTTTGTATAAATGTTCATATATAAAAATATATATGTGAAAATGAATGATAAAAATAGATTAGTGTATACATAATTAATTTGATAATTATTTTTGTTTTATATATGGTAGAATTTGAATTAAAATAAATCAAAATATAAAATAAATAAAGAAAACAACATAAAGTATAAGTAACAAAAAAAAACTAGAGTGAAAACCAAACCAACATATTTACTCCAACGAAACACGCCACCAACAAGAGACAAGGGCAAATTTGTCAAACTAACATCTAGGTCCAACTCAAAAGTGTGTCACAAGTAGAAAGTGTTTTAACTCGTAAAAAAAAAGACAAAATGTGTCCTACAGTGTAATCAACTCAAAATTAAAAAAAAAAGTCTATGGACAAAAATAAAATTGTCATTTGGATACATACGCAAGAGTTTGATTCAATGTGAAGTGTGGCGTGAAGGTATCTCTTTCTTCATTTAAAGTCTTCGTTTATATCTTTTTTTTTTGGCTGAAATATGTATTTTTTTTTTTTTGAAAAAATAACTTGTCACAAAAAAATATCCATTAGTGTCGGTGTATGGTGGTTGCGTAATCCTACTGAAATATGTATTTTCAACAAAAAAAATATGTATTTTGTTGAAATATGTATTTTCAACAAAGAAAAAGATAACTTGTCACAAAAAAATATCCATTAGTGTCGGTGTATGGTGGTTGCGTAATCCTACTGAAATATGTATTTTCAACAAAAATATGTATTTTGTTGAAATATGTATTTTTTCAACAAAGAAAAAGATAACTTGTCACAAAAAAATATCCATTAGTGTCGGTGTATGGTGGTTGCGTAATCCTACTGATAATTGATAAGTTGAAAAGTATAGGGAAATTTAGAAGGGTCTACCAACATCTGACGTGGATGTTTCCACCTCCTTGATCTAAAGCAAAATTTCCTGAAAAGCCAAGTTATTTGATAAAGAAGACAATTACTCTTATTATCCTAAAGTTTCCAAAGTTAATTTTCATCTCCTTTACCTATAATAAATAATAGGCCTAGAAACTTTATCCATATCCAAAGCCGTACCCGAACCCAACCCAAAAACCTCGAATCAAAATTCGAATCGAAATAGCAAAATACCCGAATGAATATTAAAGAGAAATTAGATATCCAAACCAAAACGAGTAATATCCGAATCCAAATGAATATCCGAAAATAACCGCATATATGCATGCTTAACCTTACATTTCTAGTTTACTTTATATTTATAGTTCACTTCTTTCATTTCATTCAAAATATTTATATTGATACTACACATAGTTTAAGATTAGATAATATATTCATAGAACTATGGATTACTATTCACTTGAAATATATCAAGTTTCTTGTGTCGGCATTAGCGAAATTATATTCAAAATTTCAAAACAGTAACCAAATTAATATCTTTTTAATTTTAAATTTATCTTCCAATCTATTAGTTATTTAATCTATTAAAATTAATGAACCAATTAAGTAAAATGTATATTTTTAATTACAAAAAAATTGAGCAATGAAAAATTTGATTTTTTATTTCAAAATCTAAATATCCAAACCTGATCAAAAATAACCGAACCCAAACCCAAGTATAGAAATAATCGAATGGGTTCTATACCTTTACATCAAAATACCTGAAATACTCAATCTAAAGCCGAACGGGTATCCGAACGCCCATGCGTGGTAAATAATCATCTTTTTCAGAAAAGAAATAGGATTGAAAAACTGTAATAATGGATCTGATGGGAAACCTTGGAAATCTGAGTAGTTTCCGAATAAAACCAGAGTAAAAAAGAATGAGAATAGAGTAAAATAAAATGGCAAAATCAAAGAAAAAAATAAAAAATTATAAAAAATGACATTATTCTAATAAAATTGAAAAGTAAAAAAAAAAAATATATATATATATATATATATATATTAGAGTGAAAAAGAAAGAAATACTTTTAAGTTTCATTTTGATTGGTGGATTATTAGTGAAACATATAGTAAATTTATTTTTAGAGTAATAAGTTACTACCAACCAGTTATAACCTAATACTCTTTATATTTTTTAATATATGATGTTTAAGAGATTTTTTGTTTCTGATAAGATGATGTTAACAAATTTTGATGCAGAGTTTATTAAATTTATGTGTTATATCATATTTTATATTTTGCAGTTTATTTTTACTTATTGTAGACCAATAAATATTTTATGTTTATTTAATTTTGAAGTAAATGAGTATAAGATAAATTTAACTTGATTTGTTTAAAATAGAGTTACCAAACAGAAATTTGTTACTCTTGCTAAAACTATTTTCCAGTGACGCTCTATTATTTTCTTTTTCTTTCCCACATTTATAGTTACCACTTATTTTCACTTTAATATTCATCTCTTGTATTCTATAAATTATTTGACACATTATACATATTTAAAGTAAAAAAGATGGAATTTTTTTTAAACTATTTTCATCTTGATTAATTGTATTTAATTGGGATTCAGAACTTTTAAAAAAAGTTAATCCTTTTTTGTTTTTCTAACGATACCATCCAATCATACTCAATATTCATATAAAAGTATCATGGGTTAAGAGCACATACTACAGCTCTTTTATTCCTTCATTTTTAAAGGTTTTGCATTCTAACATCTATTTACTTTTTAAGGTGAACAGTAAATCTACAAATATAGAAGGGCATTATTAAGATTCTTTAAACACTATTCAATTTTCACTTTAGTCATTCTATTTATATAATTTTAATGATTATATTCTTAACACTTTCTTTTGTATTATTGTAATACTTAGTTTTATAAAGTTAATTTCACATATTAAAAAAATAATTAGTATATTAATAAAAATATAATACAAACATATTATTTCATAAAACAATGATATTACATTTACGAAATTTTACATAAATTAAAAACCATAATACAAGCACAATATTTTACATCTTATTACCTGTTACATAATAAGGTGAAAATACTACACAATTTAATATAAGTTACAATACTAATATTCAAGCAAATTTGATCGCGAACCTCTAAGAGCATCAAAATATTGGCTATACAAATTTGAAGTAGTTTCACCTTGTTGTTGTTGAAATTTTGGTGTACGAGTCTTGCCTGTTCAGATCGGATATTTCGAGTATTACTATCGTCAATAGAATTTAAATTTGTCAACATGATTTTGTTTTCTTCCTCCATTTCTTTTAAAGCTTATGTTTGCTTGATTTTGCATAAATAATTGAACCATCTCATAATTTCTTTCCCCAGGTGATGCATTTTCTTTCACGGAATTTATATTCATTTGAAGAAACCAAAATATCCAGAAATGAGTTATTACCTTCAGAAAGTTTCTTTTTGAGTTTTTTTTTGATTCAATAATACATTGTGATGAATTTGAACCATCATCATCAATGTTTAAATTGATTGAAAATAATAAAAAACCAGGAGATTGTGATGGTGGAGAACCAATGGTGCCGCTCTCAATATCTGGAATACCGATATTGACATTATCTGAAAACTTTGGAATATCTTTCATCAATATCCATACATGATCAAATTTTTTTTTTTTAGTTTTGGATCTTACACTAATAATTTCTTTGCTTTCTCCATCGATAATATTTTGAAACATAAAAACTTGATAACATATATAATAAATAAATAAATAAATAACACATATAAATTTAATTTAAATTTACAATGTTTTGTTCGGATATACCACTTGGATGCATATTTTGCACTTATAACACACAACTCTTCAAGTTTCTAACAACATACAAAATACATTCTAAAGATCTATTGATCCTAATTTTCCAACTTTCTGATTCTTTTGTATTGTACCTTTTTATTATTTTATCCCATAATATCTTGAGAATTTGATTGTTGTTAGTAATGGGAATTTGTGATATCTAGCTATAAATAGACATGACATAAAAATTCATTTTTGTTGGTTGAATGATGTGTCTTTACTTCTTTTCATTTTTGTATACAAGAAAAAGATATGAATGAATGTGATTTTTTTTTATTTAGTAATGTGTTTTGTTTATACACAAAAAGAAACGTATCAAAACCCAAATAAAAGAACAAAAATATGGTTGGAAGTTATCTTATCTACTGAATATGGTTGGGGTCGGATAGAAAAATGACAAAGTTTTATTTAATGGTTTCGGAAGTCATGAAATCTATTGAATGGCACATTGCATGGTGTGGATCAAATGAATATTGTTGGAGGCTGGACACATAATAATATTTTATTTCTATATATAGACATGCTTTTTCATCAAAGAACATATCAACATAACTTCAGAAAAAAAAAAATTAATATCGAAGATTCATCTTTCCAAAATTCTTCTTCTCCAGACTCATCTGAATTTGATCGATAGATTACTGATGAGAATTAGGCATGGAGAGAGAACAATAAACTGCAGTTAATTTGTTTATCAACAATAATCGTCTTATTCACCAGCTCAATCAAGAAAATAATAATGTAAATCACCATTGCTCTATTGTCGGTCATGCAGTTATTCCTCGTGATAGGCAAAATGCTCATCATAATTTGTACAATGATTATTTTCTGATAATTCTATGTATTGTGAAAGAGAGTTTCGTCGTCGATTTAGAATGTCATGAATGTTATTTCTTCACATTGTTGATGCTGTTAAACAACATGACAACTACTTCAACCAACGACGTGATGCATATGGTAGAGTTGGATTATCAAATCTACATAAAGTAACAACTGATATTCGGATATTAGCATATAGCATGCCTATTGATGCGACCAATGAATACATCAAAATAGGGAGTCCACAGTAATTGAATCCATGAAAATATTTTGTCATGCAATTGTAGCTGTGTTTTCAGAGTGGTATCTCAGGTCACCAACAACAAAAAACTTGTCCAGACTTCTCAACATTGGCCAATTATGTGGATTTCCTAGAATGTTAGGAAGTGTATGTATTGGAAGTGGAAAAATTGTCCAACTGCATGTGCATGAAAATTTTCCAGTCGTAGCGGGTTATCCACGATCATTCTCGAAGCAATTGCGAAATATGATCTATGGATATGGCATATCTATTTTGGAATGCCATGCAGCAACAACAATATTAATGTTTTAAAGTCTTCTAATTTATTATTTAGTTGATGGTATATATCCTAAATGATCAATAATAATCCAATAAATTAGCGATACCCAAGGTCAAAAATTGAATTGTATGCATCAAAACAAGATTCATGTCGAAAAGATGTTGAACGAGCTTTTGGAGTCTCATCGCAGGATCTTCATATCATTGGAAGAAAGAGGTATTACATGATATAATAACATCATGCATTACAATACATAACATGATAATTGAGGATGAACGGGATGTCAATGTGCCGATTAGAGATGCAAGACCATCACCAACAAACGTCGAAATGACGATAAATGAAGATATGCGGTTTCAACAATTTTTAGCATGTAATCTTCATATAAAAGATAAGGAAGTTTACTTATGACTTAAAATGCTTTGATTGATCATATATGAGAATATTACCGAAATAGTCTTATTGATTAGTTTTGTATTTTATATGTATCTTTGTTATTTGGATGTATCTGTTATTATTATCTATAATTTATGATTTAGTATTGTTATTTTTATTATTTTTATTATTATTATTATTATTATAAGTAATTTGTATTGTTTCTTTCTGAAAGTATGTTTATGAAAATTAATTTGTATTGTTTTTTTTCTGAAAGTATGTTGATGAATTATCTATTTAATATGTTTATTGCTTCTGTATAGAAGTTTAGTTACTATATTTAATTATTAATAATATTAAGGACTAAAATGTAATACGTAAAAAATTTAGAGAAAAAAATTAAAGACCACAGTTGGAGAACACCCCATTTATCCTTTTATTTTAAGTGGATCCTTCCTTTAAAATAAAGAAGATTGTTGGAGATGCTCTAATAAGCGTTGCTACTTGGCGACAAAAAATGAAAAGTATTGCTATTGTCAATGTGCTATTTTATATTGAAGTTTAGCAAAACACATGGATATTAGTTTTTTTAAATTCAACACATGGACATTAGATAGAAAGTATAGGATTGCGAAACTTGATCCACCAATTATTTTATTACCTCTACACTTGTAGTCACTGTTTTGAAAATTGGTTTGGGCGATGCATGTACTTCTAGATAATCGCTAAATTTAATCATGAAACCATTTTTTAAAGTGATTTTTTAAAGAACAATTTATACATTCAAAAATTGGTTTAAACGCAAAACTTAACAATAAATTTGTACACAATGCCTAATCATCACCTAATGAGTTTTTGCTTGTTGATTATAGTCATTATGTTAAAGTAATATTCTATGCATTTTATACAATATTTGTGTAACATATAAGATTTTTGATAATATTTTTAACATATACATAACAAAAAGTTTATTAAAAGAAAGAGAACAATAGTTATGAAAATGTTTTAAAATTGTTTCCATTTACACTAAAATTTTGAAAGAACATTTTTACTATAATAACTGAAAGTGTAATTATTTTAACCAATTTTTTATTTTCACCATACTAACTGAATACAAATTAAACGGAAATCCAAATATTAAACAATGAAATATATTAATTAGAAATTTTACAAAACTAGAATTGGAACTTACTAACTGATCATAACACAATCATTCTTAAGACCCTGGAGACAATAAGCTGAATCAAGAACCAAATTATATGAGAAAACTCAACTAGAAGGGAGAACTATATATAACTAACAACGATATAAACAAGCACAAGAACAGATCTCTTCAATGCTAAAAACTACCAACATGGAACTTTGCGGAAGTAAACGAACCACCACACCTAAACTGCTAGTACCAAAGGAAAATCTTTAATGTACGCCAACAGTTCTTAGAAGTGGTCACTCGTGAACCAGTCAAGCGATCTACCAAACGAACTATTAACTTCCTTGGAATAAAAGAATTGATACTAAATGGACTATATCTTCTAGAAAATAAATCCCAAGAAAATTACAATGACGAACACACCTTGACAAATCAGCAAAGCAGCAAACGACGGATAAAGTAGCAACCACAACATCTAAAAAGGAAACCAGACAAGGGGACTAATCCCACCGTTGATCAAAGAGATCCAGAGTTTTAACGTCAAGACATGGAATAGAAGGAAAATTTTGGATCTAAAGTTTGCACCTCACATGCTTCCATGGCTTCTCCAAAATATCAGTCACATATTACTGAAAATTAAACCAAAACGAACACGACCTAAAACAAAAGAACGATAACAAAAAAGAGATGAGAAATCTGTTCCAGTGTTGAAGCAAACAAACATGGTCTCTAGCAAACTTTAAGATAATACTATTTTTAAAAAATGAAAGAGACTAGAGATCAATGGTAATTATTTGCTTTTAATTATTACAATTTTATTGAAATGTAGAACAAGAAAAAATAGGTTTATAATGAATTGTTGTTAGTTTGAAATAAAAAGTAGGTTTCCAAAAATTATATACATCAATGTTACAGTTTTCAATTAAATATTATAATAATTTTGCACTAACAAATAGCAGACTTGTGTACAATATTTAAAATTTATATTTTCTTTATAATTAATGAAAAAAAAAATATTTGTATATATCTTCCAGTTCTATATAAACACATTTCTCTTAGGAGGAGTGCACGAAGACAACGTGCAACTAAGAAAACAGTTACGTATTTGTTAGTTAACAACCAATCAGTATGCATTCCTTTGAACCACATGATTTTTTTTTGTCAACGAACCATCATGATCTTTCATCACAAAAAAACAATTAACATGTTTTAGTTTTCTTCTTGTCAAAGAAAATAACCAGAAAGAAGAAAAACTTAACGCTTGACTTTTTCAAAAAAAAATCTACTCACGCTTTACAGAACCGAACGATTCCATACAATTAGGGTGCCGTCAACATGACGATGAACTCACGTTAAAACCGATTAAACCGTATAGGTTCACCGAACTCATGAGAACTAATTCTAAAATATTTTTAACATTGTCAAACAATTAATGGATGAATTAAACAAATCTAAATTAGCACTGATACCAAATGTAATATTAACTTTTATGGTTTTTGTAAGAAAATCCATCCAAGAACATATTTCAACTTGTCGTCAAAAAAAAGAACATATTTCAACTTTAAATTAATTCAACCATAATTGGAGTTAAAAAAAAAAAATTAATTCAACCATAATACACTCTTCGAAAAGAAGAAAGATAGTAACCTTGATCCATGCTTGGTTAGGCTTTGGAAACAATTCTAACAGTTGACTTTCTCCTCCTAAACATTTCTCTTTTCTACGTTCTTTTTTTTTTTTCTTTCTCTTTTCTTCGTTCTTTTCTACGTTCCATTGCTGGAAAAGAATCAAAACATGTATTTCTCTCTTTAATGTTTTTGTCACGTTAGATGTTTTTTTTTTTGCCAACTACCATATTTCATTGCATCAAAAGTGTACAATATATAAGTACACATGATACCTACTATACCAAAAAATCGTACTAAAAGCCACAACAGGCATAAACAACCCAGGCAGATCAAGTGAGGAGCCATCCGGGAGCACCAGAAGCCACATATGACTGAAATCGGTTCCCCTTCATCACACTATTCGCAATTAAGCGGACTCTTCGGTTCGCAGAATAGGTTTCAAGGAGGACACGCCAGCCTAAAAACTCCTCAAGCAAACATCGAATCTCTGATACTTTGAACTTGAAGGAGGGCCATGCTCGTGGTCGATTAATAGCATTGACCAACAACCCCCACTCAAATGCAAAGTAGACTCTCTGACATTTGTGAGATACCAAACTTTCCACTGCCCATACGACTGAAAGAAAATACGCGTCCGCTTTCGACCGAACTCGAGAAAACGAGCGGCGACTATGAAGAAGAGTCGTACCTCTTGAATCACGTAAGATCCAGGCAGCACCTACTTCCAATGTCTTCTTGGACCAACGCGTCCCGACATTACATTTAACGAAACCATTTGGGGGAGCACACCACTCCTGACGAAGCATAGTCTCCAAAGCAAGACTGGCTCCTCGTCCTCTCTGTTCAACCTCTTGAGCAAGAGACCATAAATTGGCTTCATCAAATGCTTTTTTCCATGTCTGATTCCCATCATATAGCAACCCTTCAAACAACAAAGAATTGCGATTCTTCCATAAGTACCAAAGAATCCATGGGAACCGTTTAGTACTTTCCTTACACTCCACATTAGATCTCCATGTCTCCAATAAGTAACTGAAATTCACATACACCGAGGACTCATGATAACCATTCACCGGGTGTGGAAATCCAGACAGAGCCCATACTTGGCGTGCCAAAGTGCAGGAGAATAGTATGTGATTAACAGATTCACCATCCTCACCACAGGTTTGGTAAACTGGATCACACTTCATACCCCGCTCACGTAGAGCATCAGCAACAGGAAGAGCTCCAGACAAAGCTTTCCACAAAAACACCTTTAACTTGGGTGGAGCTTGAATATTCCAGATAAACGCTTTCAGAGGATTGAGAGAAGGCTTCATCTTATGGATGGTTAACAGCTCCTTCTTAGTAACGGGGAACGCAAGGTCATAACCCGTCTTGACCGTATAGATGCCAATGTTACTAAGCCGCTAAATCCACGAATCCCGTTCAGAGACGACTGGCTGGTTGCTAAGTAAAATCTGAACATCTGCCGGTACAAAAAGATCTTCTAATATGCTGGTCTTCCAACGACGTTTAGGAAAATCTATGAGGTCCGAGACCTTGAGATTCACATTAAATTCCCGTTGTCGGCGAATTGGAGCACGACATGTACCATCCTCCTCTTCTAACCAGGGTTCTGACGACACATAAATACTTCGGCCATCCCCCACTGAACGGCTCAATCCTTGGACAAGCAGCTCTCTCCCGTATAGAATGCTCTTCCAGGCATAAGAGATCTTTTTAGACTCCTGCACGTGAAGGAAGTCTCCTTCCTCAAAATACTTCCCTTTAAGAACTTTTGCCATCAGACAGTCTTCAAATTGTATCAACCTCCATGCTTGTTTCGCAAGCAGCGCCTGATTAAAACTCGCAAGCTCCTTAAAGCCCATGCCTCCATCTTCTTTAGGTAAGCACAATTTCTCCCAACTCAACCAATGAATTTTTCGTTTAATATCATCAGTATCCCACCAAAAATTCGCCATCTCGATATTCAAACCAGAGATCACCATCTTTGGAAGTCGATAGACTGACATTGGGAGAACCGGGAGTGCTGTTGCCACAGATTTGAGAAGGACTTCTTTGCCCCCTTGTGAGAGTGTCTTCGCGTGCCATCCAGATATTTTTTTACTCAGCCTTTCCTTAAGGTAAGAGAACAGTTTGACCTTGGATCCTTTCATGATCTCAGGGAGGCCTAAGTATTTTGACATGCCGCCCTCTGTTTCGATACCCAATACACGTTTTACTCTACACTTCTCCGTTTGTTGCACTCGTTTCCCAAAAATAATAGAAGATTTCGCAGGATTGATCATCTGTCCTGTTACCTCTGCATATCTTCGTAGGGTCCTGATTAACTCTTCACTCTGTCCAACGTTTGCTTGGCACGCAAACAAGCAGTCATCAGCAAAGTGCAGTTGATTCACAGATGGTCCATCCCGACCAAACCTTATACCAGAGATATCACCATTACTTTCTGCCTTGGCAATCAAATGGTTGAGTCCTTCAGAGCACAAGACAAATAAAGCCGGTGACATGGGATCACCTTGACGCAAACCCCGCTGTGGCACAATCAATCCATGCGGCTGGTCATTAATAAGGACAGAATATGTGACAGAAGATACACATCTCATAATCCTATCAACCCACACAGGATGAAAGCCTAAAGCGCAAAGTAAGGCCCTTAGATAACCCCACTCTACCCTGTCATAGGCCTTAGACATATCGGTCTTCACCACCATCTTCTCAGAATTCAAGTCTTGAGAGTCTTCCAAAGAGTGAATCATCTCATGCGCGATGGTGATATTGTCCGTCATAAGTCTCTCTGATACAAACGCCGACCGTGTAGGCGAGACGATAGCTTGTAGTACAGGGACCAGACGTCGCGCCATAACTTTGGAGATAATTTTGAAAGTGACTGAACACAGGCTAATAGGCCGGAGATCAGAGATGGACTTTGGTTCGGGTATCTTTGGGATTAAACAAAGATGAGTATAGTTCCACTCACGTGGAAGAACACCAATCTCAAAAAACCTCTGCACTTCTCCGACCACTTGTGCCTCAATGTCTCCCCAAAATGTCTGGAAGAACAAAGCTGACATACCATCAGGCCCCGGGGCTTTAGATGGATGGATAGAAAACAATGCTTCTTTGACCTCCAAGACTGAAACAGGTTTGATCAGCTCCGCATTCATCGGACCAGTGACACGAGGGATGAAATCCTGGAACCACGATGTAAATGGTAGGGGATTGGACGACTGGAACAGGTTAGAGTAAAATTCTACCGCCACTTCACCTTTGGCTGCTTCCGAGAAAACATCCACACCATTTGCATTGGCTAACTTATGAATATGTTTCCTTGCTCGTGCTGCTTTGACTGAATTATGAAAGAACGTAGAGTTCTTGTCCCCTCGCTGTAACCATTTCTCTTTACTCTTTTGCCACCAATAAGTTTCCTCATCTCTCTGGGCTCGCAGCAACTCCCGTTTCAGGAAGTGAATATGATCAGTTGATGGGGATAAGGCTGACTGTTCCTGCTCCAGCGCATACTCAGCTTGTTGCAGCCTATCACGAGAATTCAGGTTCACTTGGCGCTTAAGAGAACTCAGAGCCTTCCGACACGCTTTAATTCGAGACGAGACAGAGTAATCCCCGCGAACATTAGATGACTGCCACGCTTGTCTCACACAATCTTGAACACCTGCTACTTCCAGAAATCTTTTATCAAATCTAAAGCATCCGCGATAAGAATCCTGGCTGGCAATAAGGTGTATGAGGACCGGCCGATGATCGGATCCCCGCTTGTCAAGAAAAGACTGATTAGAACTGGGAAATTTTCTGATCCATGCCTTGTTGCCAAAGCAACGGTCCAATCTTGTATGAACCCAAGATTTATTCCGGTTGCCACTCCAAGTAAAGCCGTTTCCATGGCTTGGCAGTTCCACCAAATTACATGCCTTCACCATTTGATTAAACGGAGCAAACGAGTCATCATCTCTCCAGGCGCCTCCAATCTTCTCCCCATTATGGAGGATCTCATTAAAGTCACCGAACACACACCAGCAATCCTTTCTATTTACACCAATCCTGCTAAGCTTCTCCCATAACAGTAGCCGTCGTTGCAAAGAGGACGGACCATATATACAGGAAGCAAAAAAAGAGGTATTACCATACTGTACAACGCAGTCGACCAGATTTTTATTAACATCCAAAAACTTCATATTTACAGAGGTCTTCCAAAATATTGCTAAACCCCCTGCATGCCCTACGGGATCTATAGTAACACCTGATCATATCCGAGCCATACTTGTAAGTCGACTAAAACATTTCTACACCGCATAGTTTCCATAAGAAAAAGAACCTCAGGGAAATATTTCCGACGCATTTCCCTAAGGCGTGAAATTGTCAGGCCCTGAGGCTTGCCCAAGCCCTGACAATTCCAACTTATTATGCTCATTGATGCTTCGGCGATCCCTCATGCGGGATCACCCTTGCTTCCTTCATCTTCCTTGCCTTCATAGCAGGTACCACTCCTTTCCTCTTAGACCCAACACCTGATCCACTCCCCTCCGATCCATACAACTCCTGAAGTATGTTCGAGTCTTGCTGTTTAGGAGCATGTCGCTTATGCAGATGAGGTCGTCTTCGAGGCTTTGCTTGTTTTCTAGCAATCCCGGATGGTGATGAAGAAGAGAATTCAAAACCATGTTCCGTTGGATCGCTCTGAACACCAAGAGAGCTACACCTCGTTGCTTGCTCTGGTCTGGCACTCGAAGGCCCTGCCCAAGTTTTCGCCAGCTGAGGTTGATGATGACTTAGCTGCTCAGAAGGAAAAACAAGGCGATCATCCTTCCCAACACCAGGCTGCACCTCTCGTCTGAAAGCGTTAAAAGCTGACGCCAGTAGCTTCCCTTCTCTTTGTCCTCCCTGCATCGGAAGCGAAGAGGCTGCTGCTTCATTAAGATCAAAATCAAAGAGTCGTCCTTTGCCTTTATCCACTTCTAAAGTAACCACTGGGGGAGCTTCCAAGCGCAGCACCGTTTTTTGCAGAATAGGATCTTTTTCAGCTTCAGCAATAGAAGATTTGATCATGGCAATCCGAATTGGACGATCCTCCTCAGTAGCCATCAGCAAGTACCGATGCATTTCCTCCAGAACTTCATCAGAAATTTTTCTTCTACCTGTCTGTGGATCCACCCCCACTTGTTCTTCAGACAGAACACCAAATAGAGGATCATGAGGCTTAAGGATTGCCTCGGCCTCAGCTTTTTCCATAAGAATTCTCTGACGTCGATCCAAAGCAGACTCCCGTCGCTGTCTGACAAGTAGAGGGCAGACATCTTTAGCATGATTCAGCCTCTGACATTCATAGCATCTTTTTTGAATGCGTTCATAGTTGAATCGAACTGTAGCAGTTCCACCCTCTGGGAGATTGATCACCTTATTCTTGCGAAGAGGACGAGAAACATCAAATCGTATGAGCACACGCACATAATCTTGTATTTGCGGTCTGTCTGGATCATACGCGACAACTTTAACTTCACCAAGACACCGCTCACCAAGCGCTGTTATAGCCTTCGTCGTATAATAATTCACAGGTATATCTCTTATCTGAACCTAGATATTGATGAACCGAAGGTAATCTTCCGGCGGATTCTCAACCCACCTCTCAATTGCTAGAGCCCATTCATTAGAGGTGTGAACTCCCTTTTCCAAGACGTCGAGCAGATCCTGTTCCTTATCAAAGAAGAATTGAAATCTTTCCTTTGATAACGCCACTCCTCGAACCCTACCCTCCTTTTGCCACTTCCTAGGATCTCATGAATCACTCTGAACATTTTCTGATAGTCTGGATTGAGGATTCGGCCAATCAGACTTCTAGCGTTTCTTTCCGACAATCGAAACTGGGAAAGATTGGGCATCTCAAATGGCACATCATCCTCATCCAATGATAAAGCCATCATCGCTTTATCCATCGCGATTGACATCTTGTATTGATGGATTTTCTGGAAATATTGTTCTTCACCGACACAACCAAGAACAAACACTTTGGTAGCTTGAAGATTACTCTGGAAAGATGTGGTTTTACGGTGGTTTCTTGCAACATGTCTAGACTTTTAAGACAGCTAGCCTCCACTCACTAAATAAAGGGAAAATTGCTAATAGAGAACAAAAAAACAAAGGTGTTGTCCCTTTGGTATAAATCATTTTTTGTCCAATTTTTCTCTTTTTTACCCTTTGTATTTCTGAAAACTAATAAAATAAATACTTTTGTGAATCAAAAAAAATATTAAAAATACAAACAATTAATAAAACACCAATATACACATGCTGATATTTTTTTTGTTTTCAAAAAGTTGATAAATAAGAATTTGAAAATACGTTCTACTAAAGGTAGAATGTGCCTTCTACGGAAAATGGTATAGTAGAAAGCGTTTTCTAAAATAAACATGTTCATCTACTATTTTTAGAACGTACATTCTACTATTTACTAATTTTCTAAAAAAGTGGAATGCGCATTCTACTAATCCTAAAGCTATCTACTTTTCGTCTGGAAGCATCTTCTACTTTTATTAAGTATTCTAAATTTCGCGGAATGCGTTTTCTAAAATGTACTCTTCCGTCTACTAAAAGTAGAATGCGTGTTCTGGATTTTTGTCAATGTTCTAAACTTTTAGAATGCGCCTTCTACGGATAAGATTACCTGATTTTTGCGAAAATTAATGAAAATTTCAGTTATGGAAATATTCTAAAAATCTTCTAAAAATATTCTAACTTCCTAAAACGTGTTATTTTCGATTTTGCTTGTCAAATTTTTTTAAAAAATAATTTTCCCTTGTCTTATTCATTAATCTATGGTTTTTCCATAGTTTTTCTTTTGTTTTTTTCACAAACTCTTGTTCACTATGATACATATCTATACAACATGTGGTGTTTTGAAATTAGGTGCATTTTTTTGTAAAATTTTATTTTTACTTTATAAAGTTTACAAATTTTATTTTTATTAAAAACATTTTTTAAATTTATATTTTTATTAAAAAGTTTGATAAAATTAAAATGGTTACAAAAGTTATAAACTTTTTATAAAAAATAAAACTTTATCAAATGTTTCTTTTTATAAAGTTAGTTTAAAGTTTTTATTAATTTTTTTGTAAAGTTTTATTTTTATTTTATAAATTTTAAATTTTTTATTTAATTACAATTTTATTTAAAAAGTTTTAAACTTTTTATAAAATAAAACTTTGTAAAATGTTTTTAATAAGTTTATTTAACGTTTTTATTAAAAACATTTGTAAATTATTTTTTATTTTTACAAAGTTTATTTTTATTAAATAAAATTTTAAAAGTTTTATTTTATTTTCCCTTTTTAAAACGTTTTTAATTATTATTTTTAGTTCTTTTAGTTTAATGTGTTTAATAAAAACTTTAAACAAACTATATAAATTTGTAAATTTTATAAAAATAAAATAAAACTTTACAAAAAGTTTTTAATAAAAAGTTTAAACAAACTTTATAAAATACATTTAATATTTTCATTAAAAATTTTGATAAAATTAAAAAGTTTACAAACATTTTAAACTTTTTATAAAAAATAAAAATTTGTTAACTGTTTTTTATTAGGTTGATTTAACGTTTTTTATTTAAAAATTTTTGTAAATTTTTTTTATTTTTATTAAATTTTACAAAATTTATTTTTATTAAAGAAAATAAAAGTTTTTATTTTTATTTTCCCTTTTTAAACGTTTTAATTATTATTTTTTAAAATTATATTAATTTAATGTGTTTAATTAGATTAATCAAGGGTTAGTTTTGGGATTATGAAAGAAATTATACTAAAAGGACAACTAAATGATAGTTTTATACTATAGGGACAACCATGCTGAATTTTTGTTCCGTTTTGGCAATTTTCCCCTAAATAAATTATATTTTAGTGAGAGAGAATCAACCCAAGAGAGGGAAACTAAATAAATTATGCTATTTTTCTGATCCAACCTGTCACGTTAGATGTTACTAAGGAAACATGTGCATATGGTTTTATATTATTACTGTAAATATTTGTGATGGTAAAAGTTGTGATGGTTCGTCACAAATATCGTATAACAATTTTGGTACGTAACCACTTTTTGATGTAACCATCATTTTTATATGTAAATAGCATCATCTTTATATAGTTAACTAGATTTTGATCCGCGCTTTTAAAACGCAAAATTGTCTAATTTTCAAATATTATATAATGCGTTTTTTTTGTATACGTGTAGTAGTTGTTTTATATGTTTAAGATAATAATTATTGAAATATAAAGATAAGACTCCTTTTATTTTATAATAAGTGTCGTTTTAATTTTTTTTCTTGTTATACAAAACGTGTTATTTTACAAAAAAAAATTTCTTGTTATACAAAAAGTGTCATTTTATAATTTCAATGTAAATTGTATTTACTTTCAGCTGAAAATTAATTGCAAACTACTTTGATTTTATAAATAATTTTATTTATCTCAAATATTATTGGCCATAAAAGTGTAATTAACAACATTTACATATATTTCAGCTATTTTCTTAATTTGTGTGGAAATGTCGAAGTGATACTTATTCAGAAACGGAGAAAGTAATACTCCCTCTGTTTTTTCAAAGATACATATTCTAGACTTTTCACATATATTAAGAAATCACATAAAAATGCATTGATTTTTGTGAATAACAATTTTCCATAATCTTTAACCAATAAAAATCCAATAAACACAATTATTTTTTTTTAAGTTAACAGATTTTCATTAAATAATACATTGAAAAAGTAAAAAATGTATCTTTTTAAAACAAATTTTTTTCCTAGAACATGGATCTTTAAAAAACAGAGGGAGTATATAATATGATGCTAATTTATTATATTTATATTTATAACTGAGAATTTTTGAAAGTGGTCAAATATTAATATTCTTTTAAAACTGGTTATAATTTTTAATTTTTAAATATATAATTGTTAATATTTTAGTTAGTTTTCATTTTAAGTGATATTGAATTGATCACCAAGTTTTAAGAATGAGATATTTTTAGTATCCATCGATTTTTTAGGATTAACTTTCTAAATGTATATATATACATATTTACAATGCTAAAAACGGATTTTATTAACGAATAATAACTAATTAGCTATATGCTGAGAATATAATTATCATAAACCATTACAAAAATATTTTTAAAATACTAAAGTCATATACGTTGTAAGATTATTTTTATAACCTATGTCAAATTCTTGTATATTTTTGTTATAGTATATGGTTTAGGGATAGTATATTTTCGTGTAATTCTTGGGAATAGGTTTTGTATACTGTACATAGACGATTTTCTAACACGTTACGTGGAATATAATCTCTAATTATTAGTTGTATAATAATAAGTTAAATTCTTTAAGGCTTTTTTATAATTTACAATTGGAGTAGACATAAAATAGACCTTTGATCGACGGTCCACTGATACTAATACATCCACCAGATTTTCATTGTTAGGCAATTATGTTGTTTTAAAAAATTTAAAATAATAGATTAGCATTTAATGAATGGCATTTCCTTGTAAGTATCTTCAAACATTATGAGCAAAATCCTATAAAAGATTCTGCTTTAATAGTATAGATATTTATTAACCACAAATGCTATACACATAACCAAACAACAAAGAAAAATACACAAAATATTAAGATAAGAAAAGAGGGTTATTAATACATCCAGATTTTAATTCATTTTACTATACAAGAATATAAAACATTATTTTATTATAAAGTATGTGGTTCATATGAGAAGAACTCTTTCCTTTGTCAACCATCTGAGACGAACTCATTTTGTAAAAGGTTACGTTTCCTGTTTTTCAGCAATTTTATATTTTCTTTATAATAAAAATAAGTATTTGTATATATCTTCCAGTTCTATATAAACCCATTTCTCTTAGGCTGAGTGGACAAAGACAACATACAACTAAAAGAAAATACTCTTGAAATTTGATAAATGGCACCAGCTCAAAACTCAATCAGTTCGAAAAACGTGGCCGTGATCGGAGCCGGAGCATCCGGTTTAATAGCGGCCAGAGAGCTCCATCGCGAAGGTCACACCGTCGTCATTTTTGAGCGGGAGAAACAAGTGGGAGGTCTCTGGATTTACTCACCTACAGCTGAGTCCGACCCGCTTGGTCTTCACCCGAGGAGACCTATAGTTCACTCGAGTGTCTACGAGTCTCTCCGAACCAACCTCCCGAGAGAGTGTATGGGTTTCAGGGATTTTCCGTTCGTTCCACGTGTTGATGACTTGTCAAGAGACTCGAGAAGGTATCCGAGCCACAGGGAAGTTCTTGCGTACCTTCAAGATTTTGCGAGAGAGTTTAAAATAGAGGAGATGGTCCGGTTCGAGACAGAGGTGGTTAGGGTTGAGCCGGTTGAGGGGAAATGGAGGGTCCGGTCCAAAAACTCCAGTGATCTCTCGGACGATGAGATCTTTGACGCCGTCGTTGTTTGCAGTGGGCATTATACGGAACCTTACGTTGCTCGTGTTCCTGGTAAAGACTGGTTTCTAAATGCTTTTATAGCTTTGCAAGTGATTTGTTTATGATTATTTTTTGCCTTGATGTTTTCTGCTGTCTCTTTTGTCTGCTTGTTGCTGATTACTATATGGTTCGTAATTGATGCTTTTGACCTTAGAAAAATCAAATTGCATGCGGTGAGAGAGTTGGTAGAAAACCCCGAGTGAAATTGTTTGGGTATTACTCTTATTTAGCGATTTCATAAATATTAATAAGTTTTTGGCGTCTAAGCGGTTTAAATTCAATTTATAGCGTGTTTGTGTTTCACATCTTCAAGGGTTCAACTAACAAAAATTGTTTGCTCTGTTAATTTTTGAAACTTTATTTTAAGAATCAGTAAGAAAAATAAGATATACTTCCTAAATCTTTGAAATTTAGTTTTTTGGATGTTTTCACACATAATATAACATAAGTACCTTTTTTCAAAAAAAATATAACATAAGTACCTATTTTGTTATTTTAATTCATTTAATATTTTTAATGATCAATTTATAGCGTGTTTGTATTTCACATCTTCAAGGGTTCAACTAACAAAATTGTTTACTCTGTTAATTTTTAAAACTTTATTTTAAGAATCAGTAAGAAAAATAAGATATACTTCCTTAATCTTTGAAAATTAGATTTTTGGATGTTTTCACACATAATATAACATAAGTACCTATTTTGTTATTTTAATTCATTTAATATTTTTAATGATGTTTCACTACATGTCTATATATTGTAATTTGGATATAAAATGCTTTAGTAAGAGACTAAAACATCAATCTTTAAGAAAGAAAAATAATAAAACATCAATCCTTAAAAACAAAGAGAGTACAGAAGAATGATGCATTTGAATATTTATAATTTGAAAGTAAACATTAGATTAATGTACTATTTACTTAGTATTTGTTTATACTTTTTTGAAATTCAAATAGTTATTGTGTAGTTTTAGAAACAGTTAAAACTTGATAATTTTTTTTACAGATCGAACTCTATAGATAAAGATACAAAAATTGGGAGATCAATTATCACCAAATATTTTTCTTAACCCCATTAACGGATCTTTAATTACAATTGTTTACATACATTCCCTACTGAAGACTTTAATCATTTGTGCACTGTCTATATAATATGTATATATAGGGATAAAATCATGGCCAGGAAAGCAGATCCATAGCCACAACTACAGAGTTCCTGGTCCATTCAAAAATGAGGTATGCACAAAATATATGGCCCTTATTTCTTGTCTTAAAATTCCTAATATATATATAAAATTAGCTTCTTACAGAAAATATTAAAAACAGTGTTATACTAAAACCAAAAATTACACAAGCCATTTTTTAAAGCAACCTATTTCCTTAATGACAAAAACGTTTCAATTTATAATTAATATTTAAAAAACTTACCATTAAATTTAGTTACAAAAAAAAATCCAATTGATTTTCTTATAGCTACATAAACTAGATATAAACTGAGATCAACAAGTATGATCACATTCTTAAATAAAATAAAATACTAATTTAGGTGATTATTTTGAAAATAAAAATACAAAATTTATGCTAAACAAGAAGTTTATATCACTGTACAAAGAATAATATGGAGAGGATGTTACAAAATACTAAAAACCTAAAATGGTTATCAAAATGATAATTACCAAATATAGAAGAATAAAATTAATTTGTGGATTTATGGGTTATGATCAGTGGTGGAGCCACTTAGGTGTGAGGGGGTCAGTTGACCCCTATGAAATATATAAATTATAAATTTTAGGCTTAGCTTCTATGTAATTGTTGTGGTTTGATGGTTAATTTTTTTGACCCCTATGTTTTGAGTTCAAGTCTAATGCTCATCTCTTTTTATCTATAATAATTTAATTGTGACCCATACAAATTCTTGCTCTACCTCTGCCAATGGTTATGATATTTTTATATCATTTGGTGCTTATTAGTTAACTGAAGCTAAAATGGTTTAGATAATAAATATTAATATTGGCGAAATTTAAAATTAATATAATATTATGTTGAAAATTTATGGTGATAGAGATGCTGTGATAATGACATATTCCCAAAATAACTTTGGATGAAAGTTATTACAACCCACTCTTTTCTTTTTGGTTAGTTAACACATATCCTCATACATTGCTTTCAAACATAAGAGATATTGATATCCGTCAATTTACTTAAAGTGGCAACAACAAAGAAAGCAAAAAGTGTCACGATGTTCTTTACGGAAGTAATAAAATATAATCTTATGGAAAGCATAATAAAGTATATTCTTATGGCTATGTGAATTTAGTAACGTCTATTTTTACCTATACTCATATTGTAGACCAGTACTTATGATCTACAAAATTCTCTACCAAACAAGTTAATGATATGCACTTTTTGTGTTGATGTTTTTGGTATAGGTGGTGGTGGTCATCGGTAATTTTGCGAGCGGTGCTGATATTAGTAGAGACGTAGCTAAGGTCGCCAAAGAAGTCCACATTGCGTCTAGAGGGAGGGAAGCCGATACGTATGAGAAGCTTTCCGTGCCCACAAACAATCTATGGATTCATTCTGAGGTAAAGCTTACAACTTTATTTTGGATTATAATAAGTTCAAAAACATTCATCTCATAATTCATCTCAAAACCAACTACATAATGAAAGTTTTACATATTCCTCGTAGATAGAGACTGCATGTGAGGATGGCTCAATTATTTTCAAAAATGGGAAGGCAGTTCATGCAGATACCGTTGTGTATTGCACCGGGTATTTTCTTAAACCATTTTCAATATTTTATGCTTCTATATAGCGAGATGTCGTCATATGTAAACTGTGTTCATTATATTTCTTATGTCTTGGTTTACTGTCCAGGTACAAGTATAAGTTTCCGTTTCTTGAAACCAATGGCTATATGAGCATTGATGATAACCGCGTTGAGCCTTTATACAAACATGTCTTTCCACCAGCGCTTGCCCCAGGGCTTTCTTTTGTTGGTTTACCAGGGATGGTTAGTCTGAATCGAAATTCCTTTATTGGTTTTAAGTCTCTCACTTCTAATTTTGATATATGACTTTATGATCAGGCCATACAATTCGTTATGTTTGAAATCCAAAGCAAATGGGTAGCTGCGGTTTTGTCTGGACGAGTTACACTTCCTTCACCAGAAATGATGATGGAAGATCTTACTGCATCGTATACCATGCTTGAAGCGTTAGGTATTCCCAAGAGACATACACATAAATTGGGTAAAATTCAGGTAAGCTCTGTTTCCGATGATGACGTGTATAAATATATAGATCTTCGTACTTTTAAACATTATTTAATACTCTCCTTCCGTTTATATTAGTCGTCGTTCTACATTTTGAAATTTATTTTATTTAAAGTGTCTTTTTATATTTTTAATTTATATGTTTGTCAGAATTTTTAATTTTTCCTATTTTTATCTCATTAAATATAAAAGTAGTACACTGATCAAGGGCAAAAATAAAACGTTTAATCGTTTTGAATATACATGGAAAAACCATTAAAATATATAATATGAAAGTGGGAATATTTTGCATTTACATTTCAATTGTTTTCGAGTGGTAGAAGAAATTCTAGTTTATCATAAAATATTTGTGTTGCGAAGTATAAAAAGATTATCATTGTGTGTGGCTTTGAAATTTTGAATTTATAATTTACGAATGAACTTTGGTGTTACTGGTAGCGTAACAAGAGCATCATTAAATCAGTGAATTTTCTCTTGCAGTCTAAGTACCTCGACTGGATCGCAGAAGAATGTGGTTGCCAGCTTGTTGAACCTTGGAGAAAAAAGCAAGTTGACAATGGCTACGGGAGACTTGTCTCTAAACCTGAAAACTACCGCGATGAATGGAACGACGACGATCTCATAAAAGAAGCGTACGAGGACTTTGCTAGTAAGAAGTTGATTAGTAGTCTTCCTTCTTATTTCCCCGAATCATGAAGATGATATCCCACAATGGTGTCTACTTGTTTTTAAGGGTCTACTTGTATTATTTTTAAAAATGTTCGTTTTAATAAAGATGAATGTAAGGGTTGCTTGTCATACAATCGCTACTACTTTTCAAATTGTCATAGGTTTTATTTTATCTAAGAAAATGAGGAGGAAGGTTTAAGCTTTGATGAAATAAGTTATTATAACTAGATCGTTTGCTATGCAAGCACATGGAGGATTTGGTACAGACCGCAATCACTGCTTCCAAAGTTCACAACATATGGAAGGCAGAAAGGATCTGTTATTTGTTTATTGATGCATATTACATATACAGAGAAAAATACCCACGTCCCGCATCTACTAAACGGCGGAGTTGTTGGCCTTTTTTTGTTTGTTTGTTTATCATTCATACTCCAGATGATTTTGTTAGTACAACACCATATACAGATATGGACTATTCCAAATACTACACAAAAACTATCAGCCTAAAAGGAGAGAACATAAAGAACCCCCCACGGCTCACGCCAGAACAACACTAGAGCTAACAAAAGTACGAAATTAATTAACACCATTCTTCCCCACTTTTATTCTTTAGTTTGATTAGAGTAACCTTGTTGAGGGAATATCTCACTGTGTTTCAACCATGAAAGAGTTGCTGGCTTATACGCGATAAAAGTGATTAAATAGAATATCTTGGTCCACGTGACGGTTTAGACATTTTTCGTTATACTAATTACTAAATGGTTTAGTTCATCTTTGATTATACTACACAAAACGCTGCGTTTAAGCAACTTCTGAAGATTTTGTGTTGAAAAGTACAACTGTGGTTCAGGACTTTGTGGGGCCACACATACTTAACACCGACAACGCTGCGTTTAATATTATTCTCCCGTCTCTCAACGAATCTCCTAAACTCACAATGACACCTTCCTTATCACCACTCAGATCTCACCACGTGGCCGTCATCGGAGCCGGAGCCGCCGGTCTAGTCGCGGCGAGGGAGCTTCGCCGGGAAGGCCACTCCGTCGTCGTCTTCGAGAGGCAGAAACAGGTCGGAGGAACATGGATATACACCGATCACGTGGAGCCGGATCCGCTGAGCGTTGACCCGACCCGGCCCGTCGTTCACTCGAGCGTCTACGCCACTCTCCGGACCAACCTCCCCCGGGAGTGCATGGGGTACAGAGACTTCCCGTTCGTGGTGCGGTCTGGCGATCCGAGGAGGTTTCCGAGCCACGCAGAGGTTCTTGCGTACCTGCGAGAGTTCGCGAAGGAGTTCGCGATCGAGGAGGTGATACGGTTCGAGACGGCGGTTGAGAGGGTGGCTCCGGCGGCGGAGGGTGGGAACGGGAAGTGGAGGGTTGAGTCTACGGAGAAGGAGAAGAGGGTTCGTCGCGATGAGGTTTACGATGCTGTTGTTGTTTGTAATGGGCATTACATTGAGCCTCGTCTCGCTGAGATTCCTGGTAAGGAGCGTTGGAAGTGAAAGTGTGTGTTTTGTCTGGAAACGTTTTAGGGAAGAGTGTGAAACATAAGCTTCAGTGATAACTGATAAGTGGTGATTGAACTATTTAACCTATGGTTCTCTTCTTGAACCCAAAAAATTGTACGAATAAGATCCAAATTAGTACCCAAATTAGGTGCGATCATACATGATCATACCAGCACTAATGCACCGGATTCCATCAGAACTCTGCAGTTAAGTGTGTTCAGGCGAGAGTAGTACTAGGACGGGTGACCTTCCGGGAAATCCTCGTGTTGCACCCCTTTTAAAAAAGTGTTCGGTTCTAAAATGAGCTTTACATATGGCTTTAAATTATATCCAAATCCGAAATGTTATGATTTGTATATAGCTTGGTGGTGTGTTACTTGTTTCAGGGATACGTTCTTGGCCAGGGAAGGAGATGCATAGCCATAACTATCGTATCCCTGAACCTTTTAAAGACCAGGTACTCATTTCAGAATGATCATAATAATGACACAGTGAATGATCATGTAATGCCATAACTCATGTGGAAGCTTGTGATGCATTTGGTTATTATATAGGTTGTTGTGCTTATTGGGAACTCTGCAAGTGCTGTTGATATAAGTAGAGACATTGCTGGACATGCCAAAGAGGTTCATGTGGCTTGTAGGTCAAATGCAGCGGACACCTTTATCAAACAGCCCGGTTACAGCAACCTGTGGATGCATTCGATGGTTGGTTTAACTCATAACTAGTACTACTTACCACAGTTCGTTTGATCAAGAGAAATAACGTTTTCTTGAATCTCACGCAGATTGAGCGTGTAGATGAGGATGGTTCTGTGGTTTTTCAAAACGGGCAAACGATTTTGGTTGATGTTATTATGCATTGCACTGGGTATAAGTATCACTTCCCGTTTCTTGAAACCAATGGAAGTGTTACCGTAGATGATAACCGTGTCGGTCCATTGTACAAAGATGTCTTCCCCCCAGCATTAGCACCGTATCTCTCCTTCATCGGGATACCATGGAAGGTAAATAGTCGTTAAACACATTATTTTTCCATGTTCTCAATCATCCGTAAGAAATTGAATTTTCAGGTTGTGCCGTTTCCTTTGTTTGAGCTGCAAAGCAAGTGGATCGCGGGTGTTTTGTCGGGTCGGATTATGCTTCCATCTAAAGAAGATATGATGAAAGATATCAAATCCTTCTATGCAACACTTGAAGCTCAAGGGATTCCAAAGCGTTATACTCACCGTATGGGCATTGCCCAAGTAAGCATGTCACTTTAACTTAGAAATCTCTTTTGACCTTATAATCCTTCTCTGGAACTAAACAGAACACACATTAACTACTATTTTGGTTCTTGTTTAACAGTTTGAGTACGATGATTGGTTGGCTACGCAATGCGGATGCCCAGGAACAGAGGAGTGGAGGAAAGTGATGTATTTAACGACTGGTGTGAGGAAGAGAGCAAAACCAGAGACATACAGAGACGAATGGGAAGATCATCACTTGGTTTCTCAAGCTTATCAAGATTTCGCTTTATATTCCTATTAACGGAAGGTCTTTTAATTTTCTTTCTTGCGAAAGACGTTCTAGAACTCAATTATTTTCGTAATATAGTAAAAAAGAAAAAAACTGTTTAGCTAAAAGAATATCATAATCTTGGGAATAAAGCAATTGTGGAACTTTGGATGGCCCTATCACAAAGCAAAATCATCATTCTCTATGTAACTAGGATTACACCCCCTCTAGGGGTGAGACGATAATATACAAATAATTTAAATATATTTAAAATATTTTCATTTCTATCTAAAAATAAATTAATTTTTATCAGGTTAAATTTGTCTATTTGTTTTACAAATTTTAAACTTATATAAATAAAATCTAATCATTTTACAGATCAAACTACAAATTATAAAATATAAATTTTCAAAGTTTATTCTAATTTACCTTCTAATGATATGTCACATCGACTATTTTTGACAAATAAGACACATCTAACTAATAATCGTGGTGTATTTATTTCGGATGTGTTTGTTTATGATAGATTTGGTTGTGTCACTGGCTCTTTGTGTTGCAGTTGTTTATGATATATTTAGTTGTGTTTTACAGTTACTAACATTGGGATAGTGATTTTAGGACTTAGTTATTGTTCATTACTCCTTACTATTATTTCTTAGTTATTGTTCATTACTTCTTACTATTATTCCAAAGGGTTGTAACTCGATATGTTTTTTTTTGCTTTTTGTTCTTAAGGAATAATGATTTTTACTTATTTTTGTGATAAGCTAAAAAGATTGAAAACAATCATGTGCATGGTAATATTCTCATATTTTTTTTCTAGCCAATCTCTTCATCTTATTGGTTTGGAAAACATATACTTTTATCCAAAATGCAGTCTTTTTCTATATTTCTGTCGCACTTACAAACGCTATAACCGTAGGATTTTGAATAATTGTATTTTTTTTTGCATTTTTAGGTTGCTTTTGTTTATGATCATTGTATTTCATACTCTTATTAGAAATTGTCTTTTATTAAGTATGAATTAGTAGTCTAAGACTATTAGAGATAAAATGATATTTGGGAGTGATGTTCTTTCACCAACATGTGTACATGTGACTAATTCACCTTCGATAGCTCGTTTTGTCATATGAGTCAGTATGAGTCTTGTTTCATTGCAAAAACATTTTTAAGCAGTTTTTCATCTAAAATATTTGAAAATAATAAAAATGTAAAACTATATATTTTGCAGATAAATGTTTAATTTAATATTTTTATTTCTTATATTGTATATTTACTTAAAAATGTAAACCTATACATTTTTATAGAAATGTTTAATGTAGTATTTCTTTTTTGTATTTATTATTTGTTTTTTCTTATATTGTATATTTAATTATTCTAATTTTTTGCTTTTGTATTGAATGTATTATAATATATATTTAATATAATATTTCTGTTTCTTCTATTGCATATTTACCTATTATTATTTTATAATGTAATGCCACGTGCCTTTTACGGAATTGAGATTTGTATTCAGACGTGGACACTATTTGATGATTTCTTCTATTTATATTTTATGCATTTTGATTTTCAAATGTTAACTATATATCAATTCTTTTTCACGTTGTATTTTTGAATGTTTGTATGAATACATGAGTGCTTTGTATTTATGGTTTGCATAATAGAGAGTTTTCATACTTTTTACGTTAAAATTATTGTACATATAGTTAATATTTATTTTTAATAGATAGTAACATATAGCAAAACGTATATAACTACAGATATTGTATGTTTACACATATTTCTTTTGAAGAAAAAAAAAACTATGCATTTTTAGATAGATGTTTAATATAGTTTTCCATTTCTAATTTTCTTGTTTTTATATCAAATGTAATATTACGATAGATGTTTAATGTCATATTTCAGTTTCTTATATTATATATTTATTTCACTATAATTTTTTCACATAGATGTTTAATATAGTTTTTTTATGTTTAAAATTACATTAAACATTAATAAATTCTCCCTCAGTTTTATAATAAGTGTTATTCTATTATTTTTTCTTGTTACACAAAAGTGTCACTTTAAAATTTTAATGAAAATTATATTAACTTTCAGCTGAAATTTAGTTGCAACCTGTATTAATTTTATAAATAATTTTATTTATCTCAAATATTATTAGTCAAAAGTGTAGTTATTAATAATTTACATATATTTCTATCACTTTCTTAATCAGTGTGAAAAATGCTAAAGTGACATTTATTCAGAAACGGAAAGAATATTATTTAGCATATCACGTGGACTATTAGCTTGCAATCACACATCGTGCTAGTTTTAAATTATTAGTTTTACAAAATTTCAACACCATTGAAAATAAATTAATACAGATCGCAAATCTTGTCCCAAAAATTAAAACATTGGCACATGCTTTTTTGTTCTTTCTTTTTGAAGAAAGCACATGTATTGTTGAATTAAAAGTAATAACTTTACCTTTTTAAAGGAAACTTTGTTTATTTAAAATTCTTTCAGGTATATTTAGTTAAAGTGTTTCGGTGCTTAGAAACTATGAGATTAATCAAGTTTCAGTATTTAAAATACTGTATATGAATAACCATATTATAAATTCCAAATCTAACAATTTTAATAAAAAACTATGATATTTCTTTGAAACCCTAAATCCAAATATTGCACATGTGTTCAAACAAAGCAGAAGAAGAAAGAAAGAAGACGAAGAGTGCATAATATGACCTATAAACAAAACCTGGGATTCATAATACTTCTCCAAAAGTAGAGTAGAATCTGACTTTTCAGAAACCCTAAAATCTAAAATTTTGATAAACATAAAGTGTATCCTAAATAATGACTGGAAAATATAATGTAGTGATATATAGGTAAAAATCATGTTTCACTCTAATTTTAGGTAAAACCAAACCAAAATAAACAAGACATGTAATAGACACGCAGAGCCGTGCCTCATATATATTGAAAAAGGCATTTGCCATACAAATATATGTACATTAAGGCCCCTAAATTGTGAAAAATATTCTGTATCAAAATGGTTTTTTATGCGTGTTCTATAAAAAAAATCTGAATAATGTTTTCTGCATTCAATTAGTTAATACTTATACATGTCCAACAAACTTAAAATTTGTGGCGAATTAATTAAAACCAGTAAAAGATTGTAATCACTAGATTTATAGTCAAGCAATCCTATTTTCTTTCCATAAAATATCTATGGAAAAAATGGTGGTTCCAGATAAAGAGCAAAGAAAACCAATATCTCCAGTCTCCAAATGTATCAAATTTATTCATCGTCGTATTAAATTAAAATCATGGTATGTTGATATATGTTCAGTTTAACTAATTACTTTATAATTTCATCTATATAATCATAACCAGCCTCAGTAGTGGAGCCAGATAATGATTTTGCCGGAGGCAATACAAGATTTGAACCTAAATATATAAGGGGTATTAGAAAAAATTTGACCATCAAAACCATAGAGATTTTAGATAATCAATGGAAATAAAAAAATCAATATTTCATAGGGGCAACTGCCTCCCTACTTCCTTCTCTCCTTCTGCCACTGATAACCACCTTCTAAAAATTGATACATAATTAGTGTAATAACTATTTAGTAACTGCATCTAAATAATTATCTTTTAAAATTAAGACAAAAATATACACTTTTGAATGACATGTTAGAATCTAATTTTATATATTAAAAAGGCCTCATTTTCTAAAGCTGCTTCAAGCCTCTACGGATCTTCCCAAGACATTGTAGACACGACTCTAGAATCTATTGAATTAACAAATCTTTTCTTAAATTAACCCCTTTAAATATACGTAAGGATATCGATCATGAAATACATGTTTGATGGGTTTGATAGCATGGACAATCAGCTTTTAAATTATACTCTCTCTGTTTCATATTAAGTATCATTTTAGCTCATTTTTTTGTTTTACAAGTAGTGTCATTCTACAATATCAATGCAATTTATACAATCTTTCAACTCAAAATTAATTGCAAAATGTATTGATCTTATAAATAAAGCTATTTATCTAAAATACTATTGGTTAGATATGTGATATTAACGAAAACATAAATGCATTTTAATGAGTCTTTTAATATGTGTAAAAAATGTCTAAGTTTATTAGATTGGTCATAAATCTTTATACAATAGTTAATGTCCCTTAGAATTTTCGATGTTGATATAATATCTCTAATAATTACAAATCATAATTTACAAGTTAGTGTATATCAAGTAATCAACTAATTCCAATTTTCAGCAAGTAGAATATTGATATGTATACTCACTCGGACCCCTAATTTTGATTCGTAAATTCAGAATAATTTTATATACCAAACTAGACATAGTGACTATTTACAAAACCAAATAACTCATTTAAAAATTAATTATTGAGAGGCTTTGAGTTTGTATTATATAGTGTCGTTTTGACAGATTTAACACGACACTGTAGGATTATTCAAATTTTGTTTGGAAAAAGATAGTTTCAAAAACGAAAACCATATAGGTTGAATAATACACTTGGACTCTAACTCATTTATCAAAACTAATCAATCACAGTGTTGTTTTTGATGTTAGAATCAAAAACTTAATATAAACTTGATCTTTATATTGAACCAATAGACACCCTAAATCATACAAGAATATAAGATATTCATACAAAAATATAAGATATTCTTGTATTATAAAGGGAAATTGCACTCTACGACGTCCAAAAAAATTATAATTAGCTCAGTGACCAATTGCCCTATTATACCAATATACCTTATGTCTTTTATGTAATAATGCATCTTTGTCCTTGTGTATAACCGGTGCAACCTGTAGAATATAAATAAATATAAAACATTTTTTGTTTACTCTAAAAGGTAAACGTGTCTTTTTTTTTGACACAACTTGTAGATGACAATAATTGTGGAATCTTAATACTTTCTTCTCCATTTTGTCCGCCACGGAAATCACCGAGTATATTACCGGCGACATTTGTGGAGTAGCAGCCGGTTGTGACGCCTCTGTCGGAGATGGGAGACAAAGGATCACGGGTTCCTAACTCTGAAAGGCGACAATGTAACATCTCTGTGAATAAATTCTTACTTCGAAATTCAACAGTTAGTAAAGATCATACTTAAACAATTGTAAGTTTTGATTTCGGAGCTGTAGTTGTACTGCTTTAGTTGATTGGAGAAGATGAACAGTTTTTGTAACATTGTGTTCTGTTCTATTTATATGGAATAGAAATATAAAACAAAATGTACTATGAATGTTTTATTCAAATGTGAAATACTTTGTTACTATATTTTACCATGTATCTTTTCATTTGGCGATTAATAAAGAATGTATTATTTTGTTTCTCAATATGTACTATACTATGTATTTTGTTCCATTTTATTTGGATTTAGGGTTTATACTTGGGTTTAGGGTTTAGTAATTAAGATTTAGGGTTTAGTATTTGGAATGTGGGATTTGAGGTTTGGGTTTAGTGACCTTATCATGTCTCATTCTATTTGACGATTAATAAAAAGTTGGAATAAAGTATATTATTTAGGGGTTGGGATAGAGTTTATCTCTTATATTATTTTGTTATATGGAATAGAACAAATATGTACTATGTTATTTATTTCGTTCTATTTTATTTGGGTTTACTAGTCATATTTAGATTCAATATCAGAAAACAATTTATAGATTATATTTGGGTTTATAGTCTATTGACTAGGGTTTATATTTACTAAGTAGGGGTTGGATATATTATTTAGCGGTTGTGGTTTGTTTTATATGTATAGTTTTCAGTGAAAGTTTGGGTGAGATAGAATAGTACATGCATAACCTAGATTTAGTAGTATCCATGCAATCTAATAAACATTAACTTCTTCATGCATTCATCTTTTTTTGGTGCAATTCATGGATTCATCTTTTTTCAATGTTTATTTATGGGGTTAAAATTAAAGTGACGTGATTTTTTTACGTTCGTAAGTTATAAAAGGTCACATAAATCATGGGCCACATAAGTTGGTGTCACCGTCTCTCTTTATCATTGTCACCGGTAACTTGTAGAAGTAAAGGGTATAACCGGACCAATTGGGTGTTAAATGTTATTCACTCAATTATGTCAAAATCAATGTTACTCACTTAATTACACTTGAGATTTTAGTCATTTGGCAAATTCTCCCTATTATAAAAGTATGGAGTTCATCTGAAAAGAACTCATTTTGTAAAAGGTTATGTTTTCCTCTTTTCCAACAAATTATGGTTTCAATTGGTGACAATTTAATGAACAAAATAAATAGAAAAAATCTAATAAAATTTCTTTTAATGAATTGAAATGAATCAGTGACAAAAAAACAATGAATTGAAATGAAAAAAAATTGACTACAGAGAAATAAAAAATTGAACAATTAGTAAACATAATTGGTAAATAAACAGATGTATATATGTTTTCATAATTTAATGAATATAAATTAGCATCAATGCACACGTACAGTGAAACCATAAACTTTCTAGCTAATATAATAATATAAACTCCATCTACAGAGATTGGCCTTTTAACCAACGACACAGAAGATGTCAAATTAGAAAATGCCAAAAAGTATAAGAAAATCAATTTAGTTGTACGAAAACATGTATAAGAGAAATTGTTTTGATCAGGAAAATCCAAACGTAAATCAAACACAATAAAAAAAACTATCAATTAACGGCGTAGTGCGCCACGTTAGTTGCACGTTTCGTTGATGAATGAATATTTTGTTTGTTTCTTGCCCCAATTTGTTTAATCTGAACTTTCACTTAATTTTTTTAACTATAGTTTCCACTTGTTCATTATCAAAATCCGAGGAGAAATTTTTTGTTCAAGAGTTATTCCGTAAACGAGAAAAAGTGAGGAATAATATAGTGAGACTCATTTGTTAAACATTTGACAAAAATTTCAACTTAATTGGTATCAGTTTTTGAGAAATAACAAATTCATAACATTATTTTCCTAAAACGTGGACACCAGTATATCCCCTAGTCTATATTTGAGAAGTGATTTGCCACATGTCTTTTCTACAATCGTTTTCACAAAAAAAATTATGACGTGACTATTAAGATTGATGACATGTCATATGGTTAAATATGACATGGACAATTACATTTAATGCTGATATATTTTTGGTAAACTTTGTGGAATATGGTAATAAGTCATAAATCATCACTAAAATAAATATATTCAAATATGACATTTTGAATTTTGAAATATTGTATAATTTATTTTTATAATTATAAAAAATTTATTATCTAAAATTTTCTAAATTTTCTGAATTTTAAAAAAAATTAAATCATAATATCATTAGTTTCTTTTAGATATCTACAAATTATGTAAATATTATTTAGTTTTAATTTTTGATAAATATACAATTTTATATAATTTTAGTAATTTTGTACAAGTTGATTTAATACATTTAACCAAATGAAATAAATATTTTTTTAATCTAAGATTTTAACTTTATATATATCATTCTTAAATATAATTTAAAATAAAAAAATATTTTCTCTTAATTTTATGCTTAATTAATGATATTTATATTACTTATTGGTCAAAAATAAAATATATAATATTAATAAATTACATTTTAAAATATAAAATTTAACTTTTAAAAAATTCATCACTACACATGGTGCAGAAAAACACCTAGATTAATAATTGTGACATGACTACTAAAATTGATGACATGTCTTGTAAATTAATATGACATGGACAATTATATTTAATGTTAATCTATATTTTTGGTAATTTTCTAAAAATATGGTAATAACTCATATATTACATTTATTATCGATTTATATTTTTGCATCATATAGATTAAGATTTAGACATGTTTAGGGTGCATTTGGCATACATATGTCTCTATCAGGTATTGGAACACCACATGGGGTTCTTGGAGACATTTGGAAGCAATGTGATCAAAAAGGGGGTGAAAGATGAGCATGGATGGAGGCCTTAGAGAAATCTTCTGTTGCTAATATTTTGTGGAGACACAGGAAATTGAGTTAGCTTTCTAATGGAAGTGGTTTCAAGTCATTTGGAGATGTAATGGAGAAGTCACGATCAATTTACTAGAGGCATATCCATCCTGGTCGAGAACCGCATAGTGACCTTCCGGAGCGACCCCCTAAGGTAGCTCCCAACCAGAGCGACCAACCAGAGCGACCCACCTAAGTCGCTCGCATTTTCATCGCCCGGAGACACAAAAATGGAGGCTGGAGCGACCTCTCAGAGCGACCCCCCAAGATCGCTCCCAACCCCAGAGCGACCTCCTGGAGTGACCCTCTAAGGTCGCTCCGCGTTATCTGCTGCACGATTTTATTATTTTTCAAGGACCTTTTTGCAATTGTTGTGCACGTTTTTGCACTTGGAAAACCTAATGTTTAAGTACTATGTAGCCACCATTTGGCAATCTATCTTTTATCTATTGAATACACAAAACTCTCTCAAGAAAAGCTCTCTTTTGATTGGATTGTTTTTGTGTTCTTGTGATTTTATTTTCTAGTTCTCTATATGATTCATCTGAAATCCACCATGGGTTTAAGAGGAATCATGGAGATTAGTGAGTAATCACCTTTTGGATTCATGGGTTAGGGTGATTAAGGGTGATTAGGCTAGTTCTAGGATGTTTTAGGTATAGATCATACTTGTTCCTTGCATAGTAGAGTGATCTTAATGCATCATTTGAGTAGACCACTCAAAGGGTGATCTCTAGGCATTTCTCACCTGACAGGTGTTTGATGAAATGCCTGAGTCAACTCTCCTAGGCTTTTAGTGTACTTTGCCAAAGAGATTTGTTGTTAAAGATGCTAAGATAGCTAATAGACTTGTTAGTAATGATTGCTTGCATGTTATTCAACCAAAGACATTTGATGTTTGAGACATGTTAGCAAATGAGCATTCATCTAGACATAGAGCTTGCTTAGAATTGTGTCTAGGCTTAAGGTTGATAGTTTGATTTATCATTTACATTCCTTAGTTCGAAACCTGATCACCCAAAGTCTAAATCTCTATACCCATGAGTTCTCCTTTCCAATAGCTTAAGAGTATCATTTTTATAGCTTTGAATTAGCTTTAATCATTAGTTTAGAAATCATCAAATCACTGGCTGCACTTAGATTAGGCAAATACTTGCATTCTCACTGCTTTGAGTCCCTCAGAACTGGTTCGACAACTTACTTCCATTATTCTATCATTTGACTTAGGAGCCTAAAAACTCCTAACATCACCGCCAGAGAGCTCCATCGCGAAGGTCACACCGTCGTCGTTTATGAGCGGAGAAACAAGTGGGAGGTCTCTGGATTTACTCACCTACAACTGAATCCGACCCGCTTGGTCTTGACCCGAGGAGACCTATAGTTCACTCGAGTGTCTACGAGTCTCTCCGAACCAACCTCCCGAGAGAGTGTATGGGTTTCAGGGATTTTCCGTTCGTTCCACGTGTTGATGACTTGTCAAGAGACTCGAGAAGGTATCCGAGCCACAGGGAAGTTCTTGCGTACCTTCAAGATTTTGCGAGAGAGTTTAAAATAGAGGAGATGGTCCGGTTCGAGACAGAGGTGGTTAGGGTTGAGCCGGTTGAGGGGAAATGGATGGTCCGGTCCAAAAACTCCGGTGATCTCTCGGACGATGAGATCTTTGACGCCGTCGTTGTTTGCAGTGGGCATTATACCGAACCTTACGTTGCTCGTATTCCTGGTAAAGATTGGTTTCTAAGTGCTTTTATAGCTTTGCAAGTGATTTGTTTATGATTATAATTTGCCTCGATGTTTTCTGCTTGTTGCTTTTGACCTTAAAAATATCAAATTGCATGCGGTGAGAGAGTTGGTAGAAAACCCAAGTAAAAATTAGTTTCTAATTGATTTTAGAGTTTTGAAAGTTATTTTTTTATGATTCTTCTTTGCCTCAATATTGTTCGCAACTTAAAGCTTTTGACCTAAAAATAAATCAAATTGCGGTGAAAGAGTTGGAAGAAACCCCAAGTAAAACTGTTTAGGTATTATTTAACGATTTCATAAATATCACAACTTTTTGTCGTCTAAGCGGTTTGATTTTTTTTATCGCGTGTTTGTATTTCACACCTTGGCTTCAAGGGTTCAACTAACAAAATTGTTTACGTTTTTTAATTTTTGAAGTTTATTTTAAGAATCAGTTATAAAAATAAAATATACTTCCTTAATTTTTGAAAATTAAAGTTAGATTATTGGAAGTTTCATCCATTATACAGTAAATACTCAGATTGTTATTATTTATTTAGTACATTTAATATTTTAATGATGTTTCACTATTTCTCTATATAGTTTAACTTATATTTTAATTTTAAAATAAAATGCCTTAGTAAGAGTCTAAAACATCAATTTTAAGAAGAAAATAATATAAAACAATAACATCAATGTTAAAAAACAAAGAGAGCATATAAGAATGATGCATTTGATGTTTATAATTTAAGAGTAAAACGTAAACATTACTATTTTCTTAGTATTTGTTTATACTTTTCTTAAATTCAAATAGTTATTGTGTATTTTCAGAAACAGTTAAAAACTTGATAACTTCTTTTACAGAACTCTATATATAAAGATACAAAAAATGGAGATCAATTATGAAAAGATTTAAACCCCATTAACGGATTTTGGATTACAATCGTTTACATACATTCCCGACTGAAGACTTCAGTGATCATCTGTGCACTGTCTATATATAATATATAATATATATATATATTATATATATATATATATATATATATATATATCAATAAAAATATTTAATTATAAAATATGTATATATAGGGATAAAATCATGGCCAGGAAAGCAGATTCATAGCCACAACTACAGAGTTCCTGGTCCATTCAAAAATGAGGTAAGCACAAAATATATGGCCTGTTATAATTTTATTATGTATTGTTCTACTTTATATTACCTTTATATATATATTTATCAAAGTTATTATACTCGTAAGAAAGTCATCTATATAAAAGAGGAATAAGAAAATAGAAGCATATCAAATATAAAAGAAAGAAATGATATTATTATTATTTGTTTGAAAAGGATAACATAAAATGATCGCATTACAATTTTTTTATATAGGCAGAAAAATTATAAAGTTACTTTACTAGTATATTTAATTAATTTAACTAAAAAATACTTTATTTTTCGGTTTGGTCTGATTTAAAACCAAATCAAATCAAATCATTTGGGTTGAAAAAAAATTGAATTAAATGATTTAGATATAGAGTTTTATTTGATTTGGATCAGTTTGATTTAGTTTGGTTTGTTTTTTGTCCACGCCAACTTTCTTAAAAACAAGATTAAGGTATCTCCATTGCCAACACCTAACAAAGTATCTGACTAATAAAAATTATTAAAAAAGACAAAATTGAAGAGACAAAGATATAATAAAGTATCTAATACGGTAATACCCCAGCTTTTTTTAAAAGTATTAAATACCAGACCTTTTTAGTTTTTAGAACCATGCAGGACACTTATGCTAAGAGTGCTTCCAACGTCAATATCTAACAAAGTATCCAACAAATATTATTATTTGTTTCAAAAGGATAACATAAAATGACCGCATTACAATTTCTTATATAGGCAGAAAAATTATGAAGTTACTTTACTAGTATATTTAATTAATCTAACTAAAAATATTTTAATTTTTCGGTTTGATCCGATTTAAAACCGAACCAAATCAAATCATTTGGGTTGAAAAAATCTTGAATTAAATGATCTAGACGTAGAATTTGATTTGATTTGAATCAGTTTGATTTGGTTTGATTTGTTTTTTTGTCCACACCGAGTTTCTTAAAAATAAGATTAAGGTATCTCTATTACTAATACCTAACAAAGTATCTGACTAATAAAAATTATTAGAAAATGATAAAATTGCCGTTATAAAAAAAAAGAAAATGACAAAATTGAAGAGACAAAGATATAAAGTATCTAATACGTAATACCCCAGCTTTTTAGAAAGTATTAAATACCCGACCTTTAGTTTTTAGAACCATGCAGGACACTCTTATGGTGAGAGTGCTTCCAACGTCAATAACTCAATATCTAACAACGTATCCGACAGATAAAAAGCATTAGAAAAAGGAAGAAAGCATCTGATCCCCTAGTATACCAACGACACAGAAGATGTCAAATTAGAAAATGCCAAAAAATATAAGAAAATCAATTTAGTTGTACGAAAACATGTATAAGAGAAATTGTTTTGATCAGGAAAAATCCAAACGTAAATCAAACACAATAAAAAAAACTATCAATTAACGGCGTAGTGCGCCACGTTAGTTGCACGTTTCGTTGATGAATGAATATTTTGTTTGTTTCTTGCCCCAATTTGTTTAATCTGAACTTTCACTTAATTTTTTTTAACTATAGTTTCCACTTGTTCATTATCAAAATCGAGGAGAAATTTTTTGTTCAAGAGTTATTCCGTAAACGAGAAAAAGTGAGGAATAATATAGTGAGACTCATTTGTTAAACATTTGACAAAAATTTCAACTTAATTGGTATCAGTTTTTGAGAAATAACAAATTCATAACATTATTTTCCTAAAACGTGGACACCAGTATATCCCCTAGTCTATATTTGAGAAGTGATTTGCCACATGTCTTTTCTACAATCGTTTTCACAAAAAAAATTATGACGTGGCTATTAAGATTGATGACATGTCATATGGTTAAATATGACATGGACAATTACATTTAATGCTGATATATTTTTTTGGAAATCTTTTTAGAATATGACAATAACTCATATATTATATTTAATATTGATTTATATTTTTGGTAAACTTTGTGGAATATGGTAATAAGTCATAAATCATCACTAAAATAAATATATTCAAATATGACATTTTGAATTTTGAAATATTGTATAATTTATTTTTATAATTATAAAAATTTATTATCTAAAATTTTCTAAATTTTCTGAATTTTAAAAAATTTAATCATAATATCATTAGTTTCTTTTAGATATCTACAAATTATGTAAATATTATTTAGTTTTAGTTTTTGATAAATATACAATTTTATATAATTTTAGTAATTTTGTACAAGTTGATTTAATACATTTAACCAAATGAAATAAATATTTTTTTAATCTAAGATTTTAACTTTATATATATCATTCTTAAATATAATTTAAAATAAAAAAAATTTTCTCTTAATTTTATGCTTAATTAATGATATTTATATTACTTATTGGTCAAAAATAAAATATATAATATTAATAAATTACATTTTAAAATATAAAATTTAACTTTAAAAAATTCATCACTACACATGGTGCAGGAAAACACCTAGATTAATAATTGTGACATGACTACTAAAATTGATGACATGTCTTGTAAATTAATATGACATGAACAATTATATTTAATGTTAATCTATATTTTTGGTAATTTTCTAAAAATATGGTAATAACTCATATATTACATTTATTATCGATTTATATTTTGGACTTTTTTAAAATATGGTAATAACTCATAATCATCTTTAAAATAAATATAATTCATAAGCATTTCAAAATTTGAAATATCATTTAAATTAAACATATTTCAAAAAAATATACATATTTTTAGAAAATTATAAAATTAAATCGTAAAATTATTAGTTTCTTATATATATCTACAGATTTTATAAATATTGTTTAATTTTAATTTTTGACATTATGCAATTTTACATATTTATTTAATATATTTAATTAAAATAAATAGATAGAAAAATCTACCTCAGATTATAATTTTAAATATATACATGCACATTCTTAAATATAATTTCAAATAAACAAAATTATTTTTATCTTAATTTTAGTCTTCAGTTAAATCAAATTTATATAAAAATATTGATAAAAAAAAGAAAATTTATAATATTAATAAAAGTTAAATGTAATTTATATTTATCTATTAAAAATATTTTAAAATTCTTTTACTGCACATGGTGCAGGAAAACACCTAGTTTTCTTTATAATGAAAATATAGTATTGTATATATCTTCCAGTTCTATATAAACCCATTTCTCTTAGGCCGAGTGGACGAAGACAACATACAACTAAAAAACGTACCATCGACGTTTTATAAATGGCACCAGGTCAAAACTCAATCAGTTCCAAATACGTGGCGGTGATCGGAGCCGGAGCATCCGGTTTAATAGCCGCCAGAGAGCTCCATCGCGAAGGTCACACCGTCGTCGTTTATGAGCGGGAGAAACAAGTGGGAGGTCTCTGGATTTACTCACCTACAACTGAATCCGACCCGCTTGGTCTTGACCCGAGGAGACCTATAGTTCACTCGAGTGTCTACGAGTCTCTCCGAACCAACCTCCCGAGAGAGTGTATGGGTTTCAGGGATTTTCCGTTCGTTCCACGTGTTGATGACTTGTCAAGAGACTCGAGAAGGTATCCGAGCCACAGGGAAGTTCTTGCGTACCTTCAAGACTTTGCGAGAGAGTTTAAAATAGAGGAGATGGTCCGGCTCGAGACAGAGGTGGTTAGGGTTGAGCCGGTTGAGGGGAAATGGAGGGTCCGGTCCAAAAACTCCGGTGATCTCTCGGACGATGAGATCTTTGACGCCGTCGTTGTTTGCAGTGGGCATTATACCGAACCTTACGTTGCTCGTATTCCTGGTAAAGATTGGTTTCTAAGTGCTTTTATAGCTTTGCAAGTGATTTGTTTATGATTATAATTTGCCTCGATGTTTTCTGCTGTCTCTTTTATCTGCTTGTTGCTTTTGACCTTAAAAAAATCAAATTGCATGCGGTGAGAGAGTTGGTAGAAAACCCAAGTAAAAATTAGTTTCTAATTGATTTTAGAGTTTTGCAAGTTATTTTTTTTATGATTCTTCTTTGCCTCAATATTGTTCGCAACTTAAAGCTTTTGACCTAAAAATAAATCAAATTGCGGTGAAAGAGTTGGAAGAAACCCCAAGTGAAACTGTTTAGGTATTATTTAACGATTTCATAAATATCACAACTTTTTGTCGTCTAAGCGGTTTAATTTTTTTTATCGCGTGTTTGTATTTCACACCTTGGCTTCAAGGGTTCAGCTAACAAAATTGTTTACGTTTTTTTTAATTTTTGAAGTTTATTTTAAGAATCAGTGATAAAAATAAAATATACTTCCTTAATTTTTGAAAATTAAAATTAGATTATTGGAAGTTTCATCCATTATACCGTAAATACTCAGATTGTTATTATTTATTTTAGTACATTTAATATTTTAATGATGTTTCACTATTTCTCTATATAGTTTAACTTATATTTTAATTTTAAAATAAAATGCCTTAGTAAGAGTCTAAAACATCAATTTTAAGAAGAAAATAATATAAAACAATAACATCAATGTTTAAAAACAAAGAGAGCATATAAGAATGATGCATTTGATGTTTATAATTTAAGAGTAAAACGTAAACATTACTATTTTCTTAGTATTTGTTTATACTTTTCTTAAATTCAAATAGTTATTGTGTATTTTCAGAAACAGTTAAAAACTTGATAACTTCTTTTACAGAACTCTATATATAAAGATACAAAAAAATGGAGATCAATTATGAAAAGATTTAAACCCCCATTAACGGATTTTGGATTACAATCGTTTACATTCATTCCCGACTGAAGACTTCAGTGATTATCTGTGCACTGTCTATATATATATATATATATCAATAAAAAATATTTAATTATAAAATATGTATATATAGGGATAAAATCATGGCCAGGAAAGCAGATTCATAGCCACAACTACAGAGTTCCTGGTCCATTCAAAAATGAGGTAAGCACAAAATATATGGCCTGTTATAATTTTATTATATATTGTTCTACTTTATATTACCTTTATATATATATTTATCAAAGTTATTATACTCGTAAGAAAGTCAGCCATATAAAAGAGGAATAAGAAAATAGAAGCATATCAAATATAAAAGAAAGAAATGATATTATTATTATTTGTTTGAAAAGGATAACATAAAATGATCACATTACAATTTTTTATATAGGCATAAAATTATAAAGTTACTTTACTAGTATATTTAATTAATTTAACTAAAAATACTTTATTTTTTGGTTTGGTCTGATTTAAAACCGAATCAAATCAAACCATTTGAGTTGAAAAAAATTTGAATTAAATGATTTAGATATAGAGTTTGATTTGATTTGGATCAGTTTGATTTAGTTTGGTTTGTTTTTTGTCCACGCCAACTTTCTTAAAAATAAGATTAAGGTATCTCCATTGCAAACACCTAACAAAGTATCTGACTAATAAAAATTATTAGAAAAAGACAAAATTGAAGAGACAAAGATATAATAAAGTATCTAATACGGTAATACCCCAGCTTTTTAAAAAAGTATTAAATACCAGACCTTTTTAGTTTTTAGAACCATGCAGGACACTTATGCTAAGAGTGCTTCCAACGTCAATATCTAACAAAGTATCCAACAAATATTATTATTTGTTTGAAAAGGATAACATAAAATGACCGCATTACAATTTCTTATATAGGCAGAAAAATTATGAAGTTACTTTACTAGTATATTTAATTAATCTAACTAAAAATACTTTAGTTTTTCGGTTTGATCCGATTTAAAACCGAACCAAATCAAACCATTTGGGTTGAAAAAATCTTGAATTAAATGATTTAGACGTAGAGTTTGATTTGATTTGAATCAGTTTGATTTGGTTTGATTTGTTTTTTTGTCCACACCGAGTTTCTTAAAAATAAGATTAAGGTATCTCTATTACCAATACCTAACAAAGTATCTGACTAATAAAAATTATTAGAAAATGACAAAATTGCCGTTATAAAAAAAAGAAAATGACAAAATTGAAGAGACAAAGATATAAAGTATCTAATACGTAATACCCCAGCTTTTTTTTTTTACAGTTACAAAAAAAAAAAAAAAAAAAAATACCCCAGCTTTTTAGAAAGTATTAAATACCCGACCTTTTTAGTTTTTAGAACCATGCAGGACACTCTTATGGTGAGAGTGCTTCCAACTAGGGGTGGGCACTTCGGTTATTTTATCGGTTCGGTTCGGGTTCGGTTCGGTTTGGTTAATTCGGTTCAATGATTTATCCAACCAAAGTAAATCATAGTTAGTTCGGTTTGGATCGGTTTCGGTTCGGTTTGAACTCAGTTCGGTTTGAATTCGGTTCGGTCTTAAAACACAAACGCATGGTCATAAAATCATCGTGTTGACGATTATAAAAAACTAAATTATGTTGACTAAATTCATTATAAAACCGAAAAAAACTTTTAGAAACACAAAACATTTATAAGAGCACAATCAAATCAAAATTAACTATAATAAATAGAAAATAAAAAACATCGTTAATAATACCTCTACACAATAAACTATGTAAACTAAATATAATGTAAAACTGAAACAAAAACTTTAACAAATTATAAACATCAAACAAAAATTAACTAAAGTAAATACAAAACTAAAAAAAAAAATCTTTAATAAAATTAACAATAACTTTAGTCTTAGCATTTTAGTATATTGTATATTGCTAATATGCACATTGGTTATGGGTTCGGTTTAGTTTGGTTCGGTTCAATGTGGTTCGGTTCGGTTGGTTCGGGTTGGGAAAATCTTAAACCTAACTGTTTGATAATAGACTTTGGTTCGGTTCGAATCGGTTTCGGTTCGGTTGGTTCGGTTCGATCGGTTCGGTTCGGTTTTTTTGCCCACCCCTACTTCCAACGTCAATATCTAACAACGTATCCGACAGATAAAAAGCATTAGAAAAAGGAAGAAAGCATCTGATGCCCCCCCCCCCCACGTTTTTAGAACATGTCCGGCACTCTTATGCCATTTGTTTATAAACAGTTCAGTTTTAGTAAATAAAACAAAACTTAGCTTTTTAACAAAACCATAATATAGTATTGATAAAAAGGCTGACAGATCCTCATATTTGAAGACATTGTCTGATAATTTTTCTCTAACTAACCATTTGTGGATGGTTCAATTTTGGTAAATAAAACAAAACTTAGCTTCTTAACAAACCATAATCTAATCTATTAAAATTGAAGTACACAAAAAAAAATCTTTAGTTTTTCTCAATTATTACCAATGTATGCCATTATTTTAAAACATGTCATTTTATAACTTACCAATCCTGCGTAATAATTTTTATAAAACCGAGTACACCTAAAATAACGTGGTTTGTTATCAAATATGCTTTGGTTTGATTTGATCAAAACAATCAGTGTAAAATAACGTGGTTTGTTATCAAATATGTCTTGGTTTAACTATATTCTTATTGGATGCTATTATATTACGGGATAAATCTAATATTTACTATTATCTTGGCCCATTTATCATCAAACCCACCTTTTTAGTTATATGTTAATGTAGATTAGTGTTTCAAAAAAAATGTTAATGTAGATTTAATAAATTTAAATCCCACGACTAATTTAATTATAAATGAACTAATAAAACAATAAAATTAATTTCAAAAATAAAGCTTTTATATAACTTATGGTATATGTCGTTCATTTTTAAATTACTCTAAGTTTCTATTTCATATTTTAAAAATAAAGATAAATGTTTCCATAAAAATTATGTGAATTTTATTTGATATTAGTCCAACCAATAGTCAATTCAATAAAAATATATATAGACTGACATGCAATTTATGACAAGAAACAAATGAATGTATATGTATTATAAATTATATAAACAAATATACAATATAAACTCTATAAATTAATGCTCGATAAAATAATAATCTTTATAAATTAATAAATTTAGCCGATCTCAATTGAAACCGATTTAAAATTTGACATAAATCGATAAAATAATAAGATAATAATTTTTTAGAAAATTCTAGGTAATTATATAGTCCCATTAAAATTATAAACTAATAATTTCTATGCATACAATTAATTATATGATGATACATAAAAATATATAATATTAATCATGAAAAAATATCAGTTTATAAAAAATAAAAATTAACATCCGCACGAGAGTGCGGGTCAATCTCTAGTATGATATTAATAATATAGCTGATAGATACTGATTTGAAAATATTGTCTGATAATATTGTTTTAAGACCATTTACAATGAACTTGTGTAATTTTTAATTCAACAGTTGAACCCTTGCAATGATCCGGATAAAACTCAAAGTTGCTAACATGGATTCATTTTGTATTGAAATTATTCAACTCGTTGAAAGCAAAAAAATGGACATCATTCTATGGAGCATTGCTTTTTCTTTGATTTAAATATAAATTGAAATATATGATTTTTCTTATTGGTTACTATAACGTTTTCGTATTTTTCACCCTGGTTAGAAAAAGTCAATTATTTGATTTTAAATAATTTTTTTATATATTAGTTTAAGAGATCTATAAATAGAGATTTATTTTATTCTATTTGGACACTAAAATATTATTTTTATAAAATATATTTCAAGAGTAGTTATTTTAGTATTGGTTCACTATTCAATATATATATATATATACATTTATAAATATATATATATATATATATAATATATCTCTATATATATTTATATTTTTGTTTAAATATTAGATATTTTAATTGAATTACATTTTATCATTTTTGTATATAAATATATAAGTATATAAAATAGTAGGATAAAGTGTTAGTATAGAGATAATTTATATAAATGTTGCATTAATATGTGGAAAAAAGAAGATGATGTGGATTATGAAAAGTGTAAAAAGAAGATGATGTGGATTATAAAAAAGAAGATGATGAGACAATATTTTACCAAATAAAAATAATAAAATATAAAAAAGTTTGAGAGAGAATAGAAATCAGTATGTAAAAGAGGGTTGTTTACCTCTTTAAATATTTTCAGCACACGTAACTTTATGTCATTGGTTTAGTTTTAAAACAAAAAAAGTAAATTTTAACTAAATAATCAAGCCATATTAAAATATCAATATAAAGTTCATAAAGCACTACTTTTAGATACTACACCGCTAAAAGTGTTCTAATAAGAGCATCTTTAGCTAAAAGTGTTCTAATAAGAACATCTTTAACGCAACATCTTATTTTGGGGTGCTTATTTGATTTTTTTGTGTGACAAAAAATTAAAAAAAAATCAATCACGAGCTGCTACGTGTTAGTGAGGCTCGCGAATAGGGCAAAAGTCGGTGTTTAAATAAGCTGTAGAAATGCCGGTTTTTAAAATTTTGTGAGATCCACCCACTACTATATTAGTATTTGATAAGCACCCTTATAAGCACTCCCGTTAATGGTGCTCTAAGTACTCTTATACGAAGGCACCTCTCTCCATTCTTCTTCTTCTCTCCTATTTTTTCATTTCTTTTAACATTTTAAAGACAAGTCTAGATATATATAATGTTTTATAATGATTGTGACTGATCGGTTGTTTTAGAGTAATATTTTACTTCAGATTTAAAATTACTCAATTTCAGCTATAAATTACCAATCAGGTTGAATACTATAATTTTGTTATTACTCTAGTTACTATTAAGAAAAATAAAAGGAAAAAACATACTAGATTTTACTCCATGTTTTGTTAGAGCACCTCCATTAGTCATTTATAATAGGATTAGATTTTGATCCGCTCTTAAAAAGGCGGGTATATTTTTTAGAAATTTAGTTTTAATACTGGTGTCATTTAGTTATATTTATGTTTTTCTTTTTATAATATTTTTCTAATGATTAATAAACTTTTTTAATATCTATTATATTAAAAGAGAAGTCATGATTTTTTTGATGTGTGATATTCTTATTTGGACTATTTTATAGAAAGTTTATTAAATGTATATACTTAATACTAATAATATATAACATTTTTAACTATTTTAATCATAGTATCTTTTGATATTTTTTAATTTAAATATATATATATATATATATATATATTAAATCTGTTGAAAAGATATAATATGATCTTAATTTTCAAAAATTGAATATAAATAATTTCACTAATTTCATAATTAGTAATGAAATTTTATTTTACATTTCTATATATATATATATATATTATATATATATATATATATATATATTCAGTTATATTTTATAAAATGAAAAATATTCTATTTTATAAAATGAAAATAATATATATATATATATATACACACGTGAAAATAAATACCCGGGTTGTGCAGGTCAAAATCTAGTATTCTACTAAAATAGTTGGATATATCACACCAATATTAATCTATTCTATTAAAATAGGTGGATCATACCAATATTAATAGGTCATGATGATTCATATATTTTATATAACCTATATATATTACATGATTTATAAAATATGATTTTTAATACATTTTATCTATGTTTAGTTTCTTACATAAAACATATACATTGTGCAAAATGTTTTTGTTGGCAACTTATATATATAATACACATTTTCTCTTTAATATATAATCACAATTTCTCTTATTCTCTAGTGGGAACCATGCTAAACTGTCCATGTAAGTCGTCTTACCAAAAGTATCTAATCACCATGCAGATAAAACTTAAAAATTTTAGATCACGTAACTGATTTTAATAACGTTTAGTTCTTATTTATAAACATTTAAGTTCTCATTTGATAAGAAGATATCAAAAGTTTCACCGAATGTTTTCTTTTTAAACTGTCGGTATGTGTGGGTACCAAGAATTTATAGGGATGGAAGTTACAAATGATGTCTTGACTAACAAAAAGGTAATTGCGGTTATATAAAGAGGTAATAATAAAGAGGTAATAAATGATGCAGTTATAAACAACAAATTATCCCTAAATAAAAGCAACACATTATTAGACATAACTTTTATTAATTGGTCGATCTGCTGTTTTAATAGAATAGACATCTCAAGACAAAAATGAAAAAGTATATATAAAGCAGCAGAGAGAGAGAATCAGTTGAGTGAAGAGATTTCTTCTCTGACCTTTTAGAACCTCTTTTTTATTCCTATTCATCTAATTGGTTAGTTTATTTGTTAAATAAAAAGATTTATTTTTAGCTTTAAAATTTTTAGAAGAGATCTAACCAATGATGTTGCTCTTGGAATAACCGGTTTTACTCCGGTGTTTCAAAAGAAAAATGTTTCATAAAACTGATTTTGTTCCATTTTTTTCCACTCTTTCACCTTTTCAATTTATTCTACTTTTTTACCTTTTTATAACTTCTACTTTTTACCTTTTTATTTATTTTAATTTACTCTGATGTTTACCAATCAACTCACTAAACTTATGTAATTACTGTAGAACGGAGGAGACAGCATTCTATATCGAGTGAAAAAATATTATAGTATGATATTTATAATATAGTATAAATGATTATATATTGTTTGTTGAAGAAGAAAAACATACATATGAAAAATAGTATTGATATTGAATCTAGAGTTTTGTCTTCATTGTAGTTTATGTCAGTCACTTCATATAAGTGACATACATTTTTTATTAATATAAAATCGATTTTTTATAATTATAAAAATATAGTAAAATATGTGAAAGAATTTTAATCCGCATGCATATATATCCGTTTTGAAAAAGATAAATTTTACAGCATAAATGAAGATCTACTTTTCAATATTATTGTTTTACTTATAGATGGAGAGTCATTGTCTCCCACATACACTTTGATTAGATAAACAAATACGAAACATTGGCCTTTTATGGTTTTCTAATCAATTATAGTTTTTTGTGTTGTAGGGTGGACTTTCCCTTTATGATATGCGTTTTTTTTTGTGTTGATGTTTTTGGTAGGTGGTGGTGGTTATCGGAAATTTTGCGAGCGGTGCTGATATTAGTAGAGACGTAGCTAAGGTCGCCAAAGAAGTCCACATTGCGTCTAGAGGGAGGGAAGCCGATACGTATGAGAAGCTTTCCGTGCCCACAAACAATCTATGGATTCATTCTGAGGTAAAGCTTACAACTTTATTTTGGATTATAATAAGTTCAAAAACATTCATCTCATAATTCATCTCAAAACCAACTACATAATGAAAGTTTAACATATTCCTCGTAGATAGAGACTGCATGTGAGGATGGCTCAATTATTTTCAAAAATGGGAAGGCAGTTCATGCAGATACCGTTGTGTATTGCACCGGGTATTTTCTTAACCATTTCCAATATTTTATGCTTCTATATAGCGAGATGTCGGCATACGTAAAACGTGTGATGGATTTTCATTATATTTCTTATGTCTTGGTTTACTGTTCAGGTACAAGTATAAGTTTCCATTTCTTGAAACCAATGGCTATATGAGCATTGATGATAACCGCGTTGAGCCTTTATACAAACATGTCTTTCCACCAGCGCTTGCCCCAGGGCTTTCTTTTGTTGGTTTACCAGGCATGGTTAGTCTCAATCGAAATTCCTTTAATTGGTTTTAAGTCTCTCACTTCTAATTTTGATATATTATTTTATGATCAGGGCATACAATTCGTTATGTTTGAAATCCAAAGCAAATGGGTAGCTGCGGTTTTGTCTGGACGAGTTACACTTCCTTCACCGGAAATGATGATGGAAGATGTTATAGCTTCCTCTGCCATGCTTGAAGCGTTAGGTATTCCCAAGAGACATACACATAAATTGGGTAAAATTCAGGTAAGTTCGGTTTCTTCACGTGTATAAATATATAGGTCTCGATATTTTCAAACATTATTTAATACTCTCCTTCCTTTTATATTAGTTGTCGTTCTACGCTTTGAAATTTATTTTATTTAAAGTGTGTTCTTATATTTTTAATTTATATGTTTGGCAGAATTTTAAAATTTTTCTTATTTTTATCTCATTAAATATAAAAATAGATATAAAAATAGTACACTGACCAAGGGCAAAAATAAAACGTTTGATCGTTTTGAATATACATGGAAAACCATTAAAATATATAATATGAAAGTATATTTTGCATTTACATTTCAATTGTTTTCGAGTGGTAAAAGAAAATTTAGTTTATCATAAAATATTTGTCTTGCAAAGTATAAAAAGACTATCATTGTGTGTAGCTTTGAAATTTTGAATTTATAAATTACGAATGAACTTGGGTGTTACTGGTAGCTTAACAAGAGCATCATTATATCAGTGACTTTTCTCTCTTGCAGTCTAAGTACCTTGACTGGGTCGCAGAAGAATGTGGTTGCCAGCTTGTTGAACCTTGGAGAACAAAACAAGTTGACCGTGGTTACGGAAGTCTTGTCTCAAACCCTGAAAATTATCGCGATGAATGGGACGACGATGATCTCATAAAAGAAGCGTACGAGGACTTTGCTAGTAAGAAGTTGATTAGCTAGTTTTCTTCCTTCTTATTTCCCCGAATAAAGAAGATGATATCCTACAATGCTGCATACTTGTTTTTAAGGGTCTACTTGTATTATTTTTTAAAATGTTGGTTAATAAAGCTGAATGTAAGGGTTGCACTACAAAAAAAAACCATTGTTTAGCATCATTTACTTTTAATATTTGCATTATTTATAAATGATGTAAAATAAATTTGTATCACTTTAATAAATAACTCTGAAAGTTGTAATGCAAATAATTTACATTATTTTAAATAGTTCAGAATTAATTCAGGGGTTTACATCTACATTTTCTTCACAATGATAAATTTTAGTTTTAGAAAATTTGATTTCTCAGATTTTATTTTACTATTATAGTTTGAAAATCCTAATTTGTACAGTCTCTAATGATTTGTTTTTCAAAATTAAAATTAATAAAATGTATCTATAATTTAGTTAATCATAGAATAACTAAATAACATATGAATAATATTTCTTAAAGATACGGTTGATAAATTCAACAACGGAAAATTGTAAATAAAATTGTTGGAAGAAAAACTACCAGAGTTGTTTTCATAAATAATATTTTTGTATGATTTTATAGCATCATAACCTTATTTAAAAGTTTTTTAAAAAATTATGGATTACATTTTCTTGAAATGCTTTAGACCACCGAAATGACGGCACTGGCAGCATGCAACAGCTTTTATGTCCCAGTACCAATTTTTATTTGAACATATGTCTTCGGAAAACTGTTTTCCGAAAACATTTATTCTTCTGCCTTTGTTGCACTCCATTTGTTTGCAACTTTCCATTCATACACCTCAACAAATAGACTCTTTTTCAGCCATAGTTGAAGTGACAGGTGTACATGTTCGTTTGTAAACAACCCACCACTAACCTTGTTCATTATAACGAGCGTGAAAAGCTCTGGAACTGTCCGCGTTTTATCTGCCATGATCTTCTAACTGGACCACACCTGAGAAAGAGATTCATTGAGCTCATGTGCACAATTGCCTGCCTTGTGCATCCTTCTGAACAGGTCTACCAGAACCATTTTCAGAGCTTTCACAACGCCTCGGAAGATGATCCCAGCAGATATTGGCGATATATATCATATATATTTGAGATATACTTGTATTGTTAGTTAATGATAAGTCTTGTATTAAGTCTTGTATATATCTCCTATTTGTGTGGAGAGTAGGGCATCTCGTTTATGTATATATACGGCAGAAGCCGATGTCAATAAAACACAAGTGTTCGATATCTTATTCTACATGGTATCAGAGCATCGATCAATCTAAAGTTATACAAAATTCCTGAGTTTTTGTAGTTTGTTCTTAGTCAGAACAGAGTTCGTCGGTGACGATGTCGGATGAAGAAAAGAAGTCAGAAGAGTCTTCTGCCATGGTGAAGAAGATTGGTGGAGCTGAGTTAGCTCCTTCTTCGCCGTACAAGTTGTATGGATCCGATAATCCTGGATCTGTAATTACTTCAGTCATGTTAACTGGAGAAAATTATAATAAGTGGGCCAACGAGATGCTTAATGCACTCCAGGCTAAGCGTAAGACTGGTTTCATAAACGGTACCTTGAAGAAACCTTCGTTGGACGATCCAGATTATGAGAATTGGATAGCAGTGAATTCAATGATCATAGGATGGATACGTTCTTCAATTGACTCCAAGGTCAAGTCGTCGGTGTCTTTCATATCTGAAGCTAGTCACCTGTGGTCTGAATTGAAGCAGCGATTCTCAGTCGGGAATAAGGTTCGCATTCATCAGCTCAAGGCTCACTTGGCTTCGTGTCGTCAAGAGGGTCAGAGTGTACTTGAGTATTATGGTCGTTTGTGTTCGCTCTGGGAAGAGTATGCAATCTACAGGCCGTTGCCAATGTGTACATGTGGAGTTGCTGCAGATATTTCGAAGGAAAGAGAGGATGACAAAGTGCATCAGTTTCTGATGGGACTAGATGATTCACGCTATGGTGGGCTGTGTACAACTCTTATCGGGATGGATCCACTGCCTACTATTGGCGAAGTGTACTCGAAAGTGATTAGAGAAGAGCAGAGGTTGACGGCTTCTCGTGGTCGTGAGCAACAATAGGAAGCAGTTGGGTTTCTTGCTCGACAAGGTGAAGGCTCCACTCGAAGTGACGATCAGAACAGCTTGAAAAATGACAGTATACTTCGTGGAAGAGATCGTGCAGTCGCGTGTTCTCACTGTGGACGTACTGGTCACGATAAGAAGAGCTGCTGGTCTTTGAATGGTTTTCCAGATTGGTGGAACGAGCGAGCTTCAGGTCGTGGAAGAGGTAGAGGTGGTCGTGGTGCTAGTAATGGCAGTGGTCGTGGAAGAGGACTGGCATCTGCGGCGCATGCTACAAGCTCCAACGCCTCAGCTTTTCCTGAGTTTACTCAAGATCAATGGAAGGTTTTGTCTCAGATAATCCAAGAGAAGTCCGGTGCCGATAAGCTTTCTGGTAAGAACAAGTTCGGTGATGTAATACTCGACTCTGGGGCGTCTCACCACATGACGGGACAGCTTTCATTGTTGTCTAACGTAGTACCTATATCACCATGTTCCGTGGGTTTTGCGGATGGTAGCAAAACGTTTGCTCTCAGTATGGGGTGTTTCCCACTGTCGGGAAAAGTGACTTTGAATAACGTTCTATATGTGCCTTCTCTGAATTGCACTTTGATTTCAGTCTCTAAAATACTGAAACAAACGGGTTGTCTTGCTACCTTTACTGATACAATTTGTGTTTTACAGGACCGTTTCTCGAGGACTCTGATTGGAACCGGTGAAGAGCGTGATGGGGTTTACTTCTTGACGGATGTTGCTACTGCGAAGATTCATTCTGTGTCGGCATCTACGGATCAGACTCTGTGGCATCGACGCTTGGGACATCCGAGTTTTTCAGTGCTTTCAGCTTTGCCTGTGTTTTCATCTACTTCTATTAGCTCTAGCTCTTGTGATGTATGCTTTCGTGCTAAACAAACTAGAGATGTTTTTCCAGACAGTATTAATAAATCCGATGATTGTTTTTCATTGATTCATGTTGATGTTTGGGGTCCTTACCGTGTTCCATCTTCCTGCGGTGCGGTCTATTTTTTGACAATTGTTGATGATCACTCTCGGGCAGTATGGACCTACTTGCTACTCGAAAAATCAGAAGTTCGTCGTGTTCTGCTCAATTTCTTTGCCTATGCTGAAAAGCAATTTGGTAAAAGTGTTAAGATGGTTCGTAGTGACAACGGAACCGAGTTTATGTGCTTGTCTAGTAATTTTCGTGAGCAAGGCATAGTTCATCAGACTTCTTGTGTTGGTACTCCACAACAAAATGGTCGTGTTGAGCGCAAACATAGACACATTCTCAATGTTTCTAGAGCGCTGTTGTTTCAAGCTAGTATGCCGGTTACTTTTTGGGGAGAAGCAGTCTTAACGGCAGCTTATCTCATTAACCGTACTCCTACAGCTGTACTTAAGGGACGCTCGCCGTATGAAGTTCTACATGGGAGCAAACCGGATATGTCTTTGTTGCGAGTATTTGGTTCAGCTTGCCATGTTCATCGTGTTCCTCGTGACAGAGACAAGTTCAGCGAGAGGAGTCGAGAGTGTGTGTTTGTCGGTTATCCTTTTGGGAAAAAGGGATATAAGGTGTATGACAGGGATCGCAATGTGTTCTTTGTCTCTCGTGATGTTATTTTCCGTGAAGATATATTTCCATATGCAACTGATGATGCTTCTTTGCCGTCACTTGTTATGGCTAATGAGGTTGTTGATGAAGATTGGTTAGTCACCTCGCCTGTACAAGCAAGGGGGAGTGATTGTTTGCCTCCAGTTAGTCCAGTTGTCAATGTTCCAGTAACTGAAGATTCTGACAATGAAGAGGTAGTTGGCGACACTTTTTTGTCTCCTAAGGTTGCAGAGGTCACACCTGAACCTGCGTCAGGAGTCAGTACACCAGTTACAAATTCTGAACCAGTTGCAGTTGTCGTTCCACAGCCTCTTGATCCTACTCCTGCAGTTGATACGGTTTCACCAGAACCTGTTGAGTTACTCGGTCGTGGTCATCGTTCACGTTTGCCGTCTGTCAAGCTACACGACTATATCACCTACAATGCAAAAATTAAGGCGCTGGTTAGTATGTCATCTGAAACCCATCACGCTCCCATCGTGTCTCCTGCTAGGTCCTCTGTCTCGGTTCAAGGTAACTCACTGTATCCCTTGACAAACTATGTTTCTGATTCTAACTTTTCTGCTCAGCATCGTGTGTTCTTAGCAAATATTACAGCAGTTACAGAACCTAGACATTTTAAAGAAGCTGCTGGCATCAAGGTCTGGGATGATGCAATGGTAGTTGAGGTTGTCGCACTTGAAGGTCAGCACACATGGGACATTGTTGATTTGCCGCCTGGTAAGGTTGCCATCGGTTGCTTGTGGGTCTACAAGATTAAATATAATGCTGACGGTACCATTACACGGTACAAAGCTCGGTTGGTTGTCTGTGGTAATAAACAGGTGGAAGGACAGGACTATAAGGAGACGTTTGCTCCGGTCGTTAAGCTAACTACGGTACAAACATTACTCAAGATGGCTGCTGCAAAACAGTGGGAGGTTTATCAGATGGATGTTAATAACGCTTTTCTTCATGGTGATCTTGAGGAAGAAGTGTACATGATGCTGCCACCAGGTTTTCGTCATTCACATCCTAATAAAGTTTGTCGTCTTCGTAAGTCTCTATATGGGCTCAAGCAGGCTCCTCGCTGTTGGTTTAAGAAGCTGTCTGATGCACTGCTGAAGTTTGGTTTCGTACAGTCTTACGATGACTATTCACTTTTCTCCTACACTCGTCGTGACGTTGAGATTCGAGTGCTCGTCTACGTGGATGACTTGATTATTTGTGGTAACCATAGTCATATGATCCTGAAGTTTAAGGATTATTTGGGTAAATGTTTTTCTATGAAAGACTTGGGTAAGTTAAAATATTTTTTGGGTATAGAAGTGAGCAGAGGTCCTGAAGGAATGTTTTTATCTCAGCGCAAGTATGCTCTGGATATTATAGCTGACACTGGTAATCTTGGGTCTAAGCCAGCTGCAACTCCGCTAGAACAGAATCATCATCTTGCTACTGTTGACAGTCCAGCTCTGTCTGACCCAAAGAAGTATCGTCGGTTGATGGGGCGTCTGATTTATCTCACTCATACTCGGCCTGAGTTGAGCTACTGCGTCCATCTTCTCTCCCAGTTCATGAAGAAGCCAAAGGAAGCTCATTGGGACGCTGCGCTCCGTGTTGTACGTTTTCTGAAAGGGTCTGTTGGACAGGGTATCTTTCTTAGTTCGAGCCCCGACCTGTCTCTCACTATATACTGCGATTCAGACTGGTCCTCGTGTCCGTTAACTCGGCGGTCGCTGAGTGCGTATGTGGTCATGTTGGGTGATTCACCCATCTCGTGGAAGACTAAAAAGCAGAAAACAGTTTCTCATTCTTCCGCTGAAGCTGAGTATCGATGCATGGCTGTTGGTCTTCGTGAAGTTAAATGGCTTCGCAAGTTGTTGAAGGGATTAGATGTTGAACAACGTGCACCCACCCGGTTCTTCTGTGATAGCAAATCTGCTATTTATATAGCTACTAACCCGGTTTTCCATGAGCGTACGAAACATATTGAAAATGACTGTCACTCTGTGCGAGATGCTGTGAAAGGTGGCTTGATTAATCTACATCACATTCGAACGTCGGAGCAGGTTGCAGATATTTTGACAAAGGCTCTTGGACGTGCTCAGTTCAGTACGTTGTTGTCCAAGTTGGGCGTTCGGAACCTCCACACTCCAACTTGAGGGGGAGTATTGGCGATATATATCATATATATTTGAGATATACTTGTATTGTTAGTTAATGATAAGTCTTGTATTAAGTCTTGTATATATCTCCTATTTGTGTGGAGAGTAGGGCATCTCGTTCATGTATATATACGGCAGAAGCCGATGTCAATAAAACACAAGTGTTCGATATCTTATTCTACAGAAACCATCAACGTCTCGCAAGAAAACAGCCGCATATGAACATGCTCGCGTTTTGACAATAATGTTCCAAGAATAATGAGTCCCTTGACATGACCAGTGTGTAATGAGCTTGCATATGAGCCTCATGAATTTGTGCACTCACTAAATGAATCACTGTATCAAGAAAAATCAGACAATGTACTTATCCTATGCTGACTTGTGGCTTCACTTTTCTTCCTCTCAGAAGCATTGAATCAGCCATACACTTCTCTGCTTGTATCATGAAACGAAAAGCAAAAGCGTGAAGCAGTCTTAATGTCTTCTAACAACGTCTATGCCCACGTCACGAATAAACGACCACCAAACCCATGCAACAAATTTCCGTTCCAAGTTAACAGCCTGTGAACTATATAAGCCACTTCAGAGTAAACCCAAGTGACTAACAGATTTCTATCTCTCGACACTCTCTTAAAATATAACGTAACCATAGTAGAGATCAATTAATGTCGGCACAAATTATTTTTTTAAAAAAATAGAAAAATAATTCACAGAAAGCAAACGGATAGAGAGATAAAGACTTTCCCTCTAGGATAAAACCCAAATGACATCATCCACTTGGAACCTTGCATGATCAAAGTGCTGGCTATAATCAAACCTAACACAGACAAAAAGAGATACAAACAAGAGAAGATGAGTTCATAACACTGAGTAATAAAAAAAATCTTTTTAGAAACAAACAAGAGAAGGTGAGAAAATTTAGACCTTTTTGCATGAAGATAAGAAGCGGATTTTGGTAGCTTCGTCCTCCCATTCCACACAGTCAATCCATTCTTTCTCTCTGTAGTATATGATAAGTCCATCATCACCATGCTTGCCACTTTGGGAATAGAGTGGAAGCTTTTTCAGATTTGAACATTCGGATACATGGATCTCCTGTAGATATGGAAAGGGTAGAGGATTCCAATAGATATTCTTCAGCTCTGGTAGATTCTTCAACTTAAGAGAAACCAGCTTTGGAAAAGGACCAATCCCCGATAGGTCACCTTTCTCTTTATTTATTATATCTTCTAGTTCACGTGAATCAGAAACATGAAGACTTTTAAGATTCGGAGCAAGCATCAGCAACGTCAATTCCCTCAGGCAATCACAAAATGTTATATCCACGTGGGAGAGGTTCAAGAAACGTGGGCTACTTGAATCGTGTAGTGAAGAAAACGCCATGCATATATTTTCCATCTTTATCTCATAGACACGGCATTCACGGATGCTGAAATCTCGAAGCTTATCCATAGCTACTACTGGGAGTGATATTTCAAACGGTTGCCGACTATTTGTCAAACCCCTCGAAGAATCACAGAACTCTATAGATCGCGTGCACCTCATCAGCTTACGAGAGCGCAAGAAATGCTCGAAACTCTGAGATATCCTGAATCCAATGGTTAGAATCTCTAAATGCTCCAAGCTTTCCAGCTCTTCCACTGTGTAACGGTCCCATGAAAAATAAGAGTAGGATAGTTTTAGTGTTTTCAAATTATGCAGACGCGATATCCCAGCGATGCTCCAAAGCTCATGCGTTTCCCTAAGATCCAAGTGGTTTAGATTAATCAACGCTTGCAGCAGATCCATGCGGAGTGCACTTATACGAGTCCACGACAAGTTGAGATATTGCAAGGAAACTAGTTTTGATATTCCATTCGGCAGTTCCGAGAGATCTCCGTTATGCGAAAGATCCAAAACAACTAGCTTTTGCATGTATTCGAAGAACTCACTCGAGATACTTCGTACTCCAGCCGATCTCATGAGGAAAGTTTTGAGTTCTTGACATTTAGGACTTCCAGGGAGCAGGTAGATGCCATTCTCACACAATGACATCCTTTTCACTACTTCCCAATTCTTAACCTTTGGCATCACACTTAACCCGACACCCGCACGAACGACGAATGCCTCTTTCTGCTTTCCCAAATCAGATGCAATCCACAAGGCCATCTCACGAACTACATCATGCATACACACACTCTTAGTTCTGTGACGATCCATCAACAATGATGCGCGAACAAGACTACCAATTATTTCGTAACCCTTGTTCTCAGCCCTTTCTGTACCTTCACTTGCATCTATAATCCCTTCGCATATCCAATAATCAATCAAAGTTTCTTTAAGAATTTCGTAATCTTCCGGAAGTAAAGCGCAGTACAACAAACACGCTTTGACCTTCTCCCCTTTGAGACTATCGTAGCTAAACTTTAGAAGAGGTAGGATCTGATCTTCCATGCCGGAAAACTCGATAGCGTACGAAGTCAAAATATCTATCGCGTGATTCCACTCTTGTATCGTCCTCTTGCATGACATGGTCTCGCCTATGACATCGAGCGCCAACGGTAGGCCACGGCATTTTCTAGCAACTACTCTTGCGAGATTGGGGATCTCCGGATCGCTTCCAAGCGTTACTTTCCCAACTTTCTTCTGGAATAAATCAAATGCGTCTTCGTCCGACAAGCATTGGACTTCCATCGCGTTTTCAGCCCCCATCCGTGCACATACATCCTGAGAGCGAGTGGTGAATGCCACTCTGCATTGGTTTTCCGTTGTGGGAATTGGGATTCCAATCTTGGTCAAATCCACCTTCTCCCAAATATCATCTAGAAGCAAGACGAATCTCTTTTTCCTTAAGAAATTGTACATATCCTCCGTCTTTTGGCTTTTCTGTTTTTCTCTCCACTCCTCCCCACCAAGACCGACTTTCCGAGCGACTTCGTCTTGAATGTTATCCAACTGTAAATCTTTAGAAACCACAACCCAAATCACGAAATCAAATCCACACCTCTTGTCACCGAACTTATTGTTGATCTGCGTAAGAAGCGTTGTTTTGCCTACTCCTCCCATACCGTAGAAGCCCATGATACCAACTCCATCTTCCTTGAGCTGTTTCCATGCCTTTTCAAGCATCGTTTCTTGACCAACAATCACCGGTTTAATTTGTACTTCCTGCACTTCAGATATTTGATTTTGCTCAACCAAGACTTCGAAATCTTGGCTTTTGAGTATCTCGACTCTCCTCAACATCAAGATAACACTTCTACCGTAACGGTAGCTGGATTTTAAACTATAGGAACAAAAACCACAGAGACACAGCTTTTGAAGTTCAACATCTCTCCCATCAAGTAGATCGTTGACTTCTTTTTCAATAGTCTCAACTCTAGTAAGCCATACCTGGACTTCGACAAGCCTTCGAAGACCTCTATCCTCCTCTCTTGTGATCCTTCTTAACCAATCATCCCGCTTAGCCGCGAGTTCTTCCATGGCTGTCGCTAGAGACGTGAGATTCTTCTTGAGGTCGTGTAGACAAGCTATTCTCTCGTCTAGCCAGCGGGAGATTTTGTTTATACAAGGATCACAAGGTATCGAGAAAGAAATTCCCATTTTTTTCGGCAAGGAAAATATCTGAAATTTTGAAATTCACTGCGCTGATTATGAGAAAAACAGTGACTGTGAGAGGATGGAGATGATAAGTCCGGGTAAGTAGAGCCTACACAGACTCATCTTTGGGCCTCGTTTAAGTACTTATTGGGCTGCTTGTTACTCTCACTCAGTAAAGCCTTATTTTAATTCTCTATTTAGCTATGTTCTTGTTGTGTAAAACGATCATCAAAACATTCATCGAAAATTGTCTCTGTCTTCTTCCTCTAGTCTTCTTCTTCCTTCCTCTGATTCTTCTGTTCTTCTCATATATTTCTTAAGATAAGCTCAACTCCCGTACCAAGGATCTTACTTTCAAATTTATAAACACTTCATTTCAGTTTAATACTTCCTTTATTCCAAATGAAAAGTCTTACAGACCAATTTAAATTCAAATGAAAAACGAATACAATAAAACCATAGTCTTATATGACTTAAGTAAAAGCTTTTGAAAATGAAAACCCAAATGTGTGGCACCACCCAATTTTTTTTTTTTTTTTTGTATTTTAAATTTTTTATTGGTAAGTTTTAGTTTTACCAATTAGAAATTGTATATTTTTAAAAATAGTGACCGGACAGTTTAGTAAAAGTATCAGATTCATTTGACCTTGAGGCTACATGAACGTCTTTGGCAACTCTAGCAATGTTCCTACTTTTATCATCAGAACTTGCAGAGTTTCCGATAAGCGCAACGAGCTAATTAATCAAATGTCGGACAAACTTCAGATGAAATTAAGCATTGCATAAGAATTCGTCACTATGATATTTTGAAATGAGTATCTGATCTTTGAATGGTCCAGGAGTACGATAAGTATGGCTATGCATCTCCTTCCCTGGCCAAGAATTCATCCCTATTATAGCTTTTGTTTCACTTATGGCTATGTTTCCATGGAAATAAAAACCACAATCCAAAACATATCATTCAAGCTTTTGGTTCCACGCAACACAAACAATTTTATTACCGACCAGTTGTTGTCATTTTAATTTTATTAATTAAGCCAATTCTTTTTACAAAACATGCAGCCAATGGAATGCCAAGTTAAATTTCGTTCCCCTTAAAAAGAAAACATTTATATACCAAGTTCAGAGCTTCTTTACTGCACAAAATTTAGAAACAAAAAACACAAACAATCAACAAAAGATTACTTGTTATACAAGATATCCCATACACTCTCGTAGAAGGTTAGTTTGAAGAGTCATAGACGCTCGAGTGGACAACAGGTCGTGTCAGGTGGTCAACGCTTAACATATCAGGTTCGACATGATCCAAGTTCCGCGAAACTTGGTTTTGCCTCTAGAGTGACCTTCTCGTTGAAGTTCTCTCCCTGCCACTAGTCCAGAGGTTCGAGCTCCAAAATAACTGCCACATGGCGTAATATGATTGATGAAGAGGAAGGTGTCATTTGGGTACTACGACGAGATTGGCTAGTGTGCTACTTGGAGAAGACTTTGAAATTAGTATGTCCCACCAAAGTCAACGACATGATCTTATTTTTGTGGACGAAAAAGAAAATCTATAATATTCAATTATTGGTTTGCCTTCTCTCTGGTTTTGTCAGATCTCTCACTCCCTCTAATATGGGGAACTGTGTATCTATATCGATACCATGTGATTCCTGTGTGAATACAGTCTCTCAATGGCATGACGAGAAAGGAGGTTATATTCACAATGTTGAGAAGAATCTCACATTTTTGGAGACTAACATGGAAGAGCTCAGAGCTAGGCGTGATGATGTGTCAAGAAGGGTCACAAGAGAGGAGGATAGAGGTCTGCAAAGGCTTGCCGAAATCCAGGTATGGCTAAATAGAGTTGAGACTATTGAAAACAGAGCCAATGATCTTCTTAGTGCTAAAAATGTTGAACTGCAAAGGCTGTGTCTTTGTTCGCTTTGCTCCAAGAGTTTAGTATCAAGCTATCGTTACGGGAAAAGTGTTTTCTCGACACTGAGAGAGGTTGAGAAACTCAAAAGTAGTGTATTTGAAATGGTTTCTGAGAAAGCTCGAACATCTGAGGTGGAGGAAAGGCCTGTTCAACGTGCAATTGTTGGTCAAGAAACGATGCTCGAAAAGGCATGGAATCATCTCGTGGAAGATGGAGTTGGTATTATGGGTTTGTACGGTATGGGAGGAGTAGGAAAAACAACGCTTCTCACACAGCTCAACAATAAGTTTAGTGATGAAAGGTGTGGGTTTGATTTTGTGATTTGGATTGTTGTGTCAAAGGAGTTTCAAGTAGAGAAGATTCAAGAGGTGTGGAAGCAAAAAGATACAACTGAAAAAGGTGTACACTTATACAATTTCTTAAAGAAAAAGAGATTTGTCTTGTTTCTAGATGACTTGTGGCAAAAGGTAGATTTAGCTAAAGCTGGAGTCCCGTTTCCAACGGTAGAAAACAGATGCAAAGTGGCATTCACCACCCGTTCCCAAGATGTATGTGCGCATATGGGAGTGGAAGAGCCGATGGAAGTCCAATGCCTCTCGGACAACGACGCATTTGTTTTGTTCCAAAAGAAGGTTGGACCAGTAACGCTTGGAAGCGATCCAGAGATTCCTGATATTGCAAGAATAGTTGCTAGAAAATGTCGAGGCCTGCCATTGGCTCTCAATGTCATAGGCGAGACAATGTCATGCAAGAGGACGATACAAGAATGGCGTCATGCCATAGATGTATTGACTTCATACGCCATCGAGTTTTCTGGCATGGAAGATCAGATTCTCCCGCTTTTGAAGTATAGCTATGATAATCTTAAAGAGGAGCGTCACAAACTGTGTTTGCTGTACTGCGCTTTATTTCCAGAAGATTATAAAATTCAAAAATCAAAATTGATAGACTATTGGATATGCGAAGGGCTTATTGATGGAAGTGAAGATATCGAAAGGGCTGAGAACAAGGGTTATGAGATAATTGGTAGTCTTGTTCGTGCATCATTGTTGATGGAGGATGGAACAAATAAAGTGTGTATGCATGATATTATCCGTGAAATGGCCTTGTGGATTGCGTCTGACTTGGGTCAAGAAAAAGAGGCTTTCATTGTGCATGCTGGTTTGTGGTTCTTTAAAATGCCAAAGGTTAAGAACTGGAACATTGTGAGAAGGATGTCATTGATGCATAACAAGATTCTTCATCTCCGTGGAAGTCATGAATGTCTCCAACTCACAACCTTGCTCTTGCAAAAGACAGAGTTGGGAAAGATCTCAAGTGAATTCTTCAAGTCCATGCCAAAGCTAGTTGTTCTGGATCTATCGAAAAATCTAGATCTTATTGAATTGCCTGAAACCATATCAGAATTAGGTTCCTTGCAATATCTAAACTTGTCTGGAACTGCTATACATCACTTGCCTATGGGTTTGCTTGGGTTGAAAAATCTAATTTACTTGGATTTGTGGGATACTGATATTTTGAGTATTGCTGGGATATCAAAGCTGCATAAGTTGAAAGTTCTGAAATTATTTGGTCATGAGTTTCTATGTGATTTCCAAGCAGTGAAGGAGTTGGAAACCTTGGAGCATTTAGAAAGTTTATTCATAAGAATTACATCTTTTCAATATGTAGAGATATTGAGATCCCAAAGGCTGATGAGTTGTACACAACATCTAGAGATCGATAATATCAGTCTGGAAACTATAGTACCTCTAGCTATAATGGAGAAGCTTCGTAGTTTCTGGATCAAGAGCTGGAACATCTCTGAGATAAAAATGGGAAATATATGCAGCAAAAGAAAGATTGTTTATTCTCTGCACAGTCCAAGTACCCCATGTTTCTCCAGCCTCTCCGTAGTGAAAATACAAGATTGCAACCGCCTCAGGGAACTGACATTACTGATGTTTGCTTCAAACTTGAGAGAACTTGATGTTTTGGGTGCAAAAGAACTAAAAGATATAATAAACAAAGAGAAAGCTTCCAAAGGTGAAGATTCAGGGATTGTTCCTTTTCCGAAACTGATTCTTCTTCGACTCGATAGTTTACCGGAGCTGAATAATATTCATTGGAAACCTCTACCATTTCCATGTCTTAAGGAAATCCGTGTAACGGGATGTCCAAATCTGAGAAAGCTCCCTCTCGATTCCAGAAGTGGCAAGCATGGTGAAAATGGACTCTTCATTAGCTACAGTAGAAAAGAACGGATTGAATATTTGGAATGGAAGGATGAAGCTACCAAAACCCGCTTCTTATCTTCTTGCAAAAAGGTCTAGTTTCTTATGCCTTCTCTTTTTGTTTTCAAATGATTTATCTTTCAGGTAATGAAACTGCTTCAATCTTTAATATGCATCTGTTTTTTTTTTCTTTTGTGTTAGATTTGATTATAAGCACACAAAGGTTAAGTGGGGCTTCTCAGGCAGCAAGTTCCAAGTGGATGATATGTTTTCTGTGTGTTTTTCTTGTGGTTAAAGTCTCTCTTCCTGTCTCTTGCTTTATTTGAATTACTTTTTGAATTTGCTCGAAATTGATTTGTACTTTGATTTTACGTTTGGAATTGATTGCAATAGTTTCAACAACTTTGATTAGTATCTTCGTTTCACTAGAAGTATATAGTCAAATAAGTTGATTCGCTTGTTTATGCAATATAGACTATATTGATACCCTGTGATTCATGGATGAATATAGTCTCTCAATGGCTAGAGGAGAAAGGAGATTATATTCATAATCTTGACAAGAATCTCACATGTTTGGGAATAACCATAGAAGAGCTCACAGGTAGGCGTGATGTTTTTGTCAGTTGTTCTACCTTACACGTTCATCAGTTCAGACATATGTTTGTGTTCAAATATCAAAATGTGCTTTGTGACTACTATATTTCAATCTATGATCTTAGGATCCTAATCCCTACCCACTTCTAAGTTTATTTGATATCCATTTCTTCTTCTGGCATTGTGTTTTCTTTGTTTAGAAATGGAATGAGTAGTGAATTTGCATTCATGTCATATCTAACTTCCAAAAGCTCATTTGTGTCTTTGTCTCATCCACCAAACTATGAAGCTTCTTATTATTAAGACAGTCCACACAACCAACTATATTTGACAACATATGAATGTTTTTTCACGGTTTTTTTCTTTATTTCTCTTACTGGCAATATATTTTATTTCCTTGAACTTACTCTTCTTCAAGTTGTTCACCAAACCCCTCCTAATGTATTACCGGGTAGTATTCAACTAACTTTTTGTCCTTGTCTTATTTACTTTATATTAATCATTTTCTGTGGAATTTAAGGAAATAATAATCTACTTGATAAAATGCTTTTCACAATCCTTATAATCTTTTGGATAAGAACGAGGGCTGAAAGCTAGGCAAGTGATGATTAGTTGGCCTTAATGATGGCAAACAACAATTTGTGACGAGAGAGAATTCTCCTCTCATATAATTAATCTGTAAAATCATAAATAGTTAAATACAACTAAATAAAATCCAGACACATATTTTAAACAAAAATATAATTTTATTATTTTGATCAAAAAGATAATTTTCTTATAATGAGTGATTTCAAGTTTTTTATGCAATAAAAGATAATTTATTATAATGAAAAAATGGTTATATATAAAGTATTTAATTAATATTAAATATTGCATATTTTTTAAAAATGGAATAATAAAAATATTACTTGTGATAAAATAAATTTTTATATAACATATAATTTTTTTAAAAATTTACTACTTTCTACTGAATATTTGAACCATGAATTATTCTAATAATTTTTGAATTAATAATACTTCTATTTATAAATATTTATAAAATTATTATATTGCAACACGGACAAAATACTTAATTACTATAATATAAATAGAACTTAATTAAATATTCGCAGCACACAAACAAACAAAAATTGTCAATATTACAAATATCATATGTAATATAATAAATTAATATAAAATATAAGAAGAAAATAAAGATTAAAATAAGAATTGTGTTTACATGGTTTTTAAAAAAATAATAAAAAAAGAAATATGCAAATTAATTCATGAGTGGGTTAGTTTTGAATAAGCATTGGAATCTCCTCAAAACTGAGCTGCCCTCCTCCTGCCCTGCCACTCTTCTCTCTGTCTCCTCCTCTCTTCGCTTCGGAACTTCCGAAGATTCGACTTTTCTCACTAATAAACTATATTCGAATTTCTTCCTCTCCCAATCTCTCTCTGTAATCATCACAAATATTAAGTCAACAAACAAAGCTTCGATTCAAAACAAGAAAAAATGGCGAATGCATCTGGTTTCTTCACTCACCCTTCCCTTTCCTCAATGCGAACCAGAACCCACCTCCCGATCACAGTTTCCGGATCTGGGTTTCGCGTTTCCAAACGATTCTCCAAAAGGGTTCTCTGCTCCACCCTCAGCTCCCTCGATAACAATGCTTCTCCTTCTCCTTCTCAATACCGACCTCCCAGGTGATTAAAAAAACTCAACCTTTGATCCCTTCTCCACAACAATCCATTGATTCTAAAATCGAAAGTCGATTCCTTTTTATATCTCCTAGCTTGAAGCTTTAATGAAGATCTTTAAGACAAAACACACATGTTCTGTTTTTTTTTTTTTGTTAAAATGTCTTAGCTTAGCACTAAAGGAAGATCTTTTAAGACATGTTGATCTCCCATGTAATGAAATTCATCATAGTAAGGAAGCATTTAGATGGTCTCTAATTTATTATCATTGTTTTTTGGTTATGTCTTCTGCTTAAAAGGCTAGTGCCGAGTGGATGCAAGCTGATCGGATCTGGTTCAGCTGTCCCGAGTCTTCTGGTTTCTAACGATGATCTCGCGAAGATTGTCGATACCAATGACGAATGGATAGCTACTCGCACTGGTATCCGGAACCGTCGAGTTGTTGTGTCAGGCAAAGATAGCTTGGTCGGGTTAGCAGTTGAAGCAGCTACCAAAGCCCTTGAAATGGCGGAGGTTGCTCCTGATGATATCGACTTAGTCCTCATGTGTACTTCCACTCCTGATGATCTCTTCGGTGCTGCTCCACAGGTAATTTACTGTTTACTCACCGTTAAAAAGACCCCCCGCTGATTGATCTCTGTATTGATGGCAGATTCAGAAGGCACTTGGTTGCACTAAGAACCCTTTGGCGTATGATATCACAGCTGCTTGTAGTGGATTTGTTTTGGGTCTTGTCTCAGCTGCTTGTCATATAAGAGGTACAAAGAGTCAAATAAAGATGAGCTCATAAGATAAGTATGTACTAATAGCTGTCCTTTCTTTTTTTGGCAGGAGGTGGTTTTAAGAATGTTTTAGTGATTGGAGCTGATTCTTTGTCTCGGTTTGTTGATTGGACTGATAGAGGAACTTGCATCCTCTTTGGAGACGCTGCTGGTGCTGTTGTTGTTCAGGTACTGAACATTCTTAACCGGTCATTTTAAAAGATCAAATCTTTGGTATTTAGTTTAGACTTGGTACTTTCATTTCGTGCAGGCTTGTGACATTGAGGATGATGGGTTATACAGTTTTGATGTGCACAGTGATGGAGACGGTCGTAGGTATTTAGATTCACATTTCCTTATGGCTTCTTTAAGATTCATCTTCTTGTTCTTTTTACTTAAAGATTCTCTTTTTTTTTTTTTTTTTACAGACACTTGAATGCTTCTGTTAAAGAATCTCAAACCGATGGTGGTTTGAGCTCCAATGGGTCAGCGGTGGGTGACTTTCCACCAAAACAATCTTCATATTCTTGCATTCAGATGAATGGACAAGAAGTGTTTCGCTTTGCTGTCAAATGTGTTCCCCAGTCTCTTGAGTCTGCTTTACAAAAAGCCGGTCTTCCTGCTTCTTCCATTGATTGGCTCCTTCTCCATCAGGTAACCTTTCTTATCATACCGGTTTGTATAAGAAGAGCTTTTGAACCAGAAGATGGTTAAAAGGAAACATTTTGTAGGCAAACCAGAGAATATTAGACTCTGTGGCTACAAGGCTAAAGTTTCCACCGGAACGAGTGATATCAAACTTGGCTAATTACGGCAACACAAGCGCTGCTTCTATCCCTCTAGCTCTTGATGAGGCGGTGAGAAGTGGGAAAGTTAAACCGGGACACACCATAGCCACTTCCGGTTTTGGAGCCGGTTTAACTTGGGGTTCTGCTATTATCAGGTGGAGATGAATGGTCAAAAGTCCAACATGTAAGTTTTACTTCAGAGCAGAAGTGTATTTTTCTCTTCCACTGAGTAGAGGAACACACTGGAATTTGGTTAAACCGGTCTGGTTTAGTCCGGTTGAACTGGAAGTAAAGCGCGTTTTGTCTGATTTCGTTTCATTTTCACTTTTTGGAGGTTTTATCGTTTACTTGTTAGTTATTGTTTCCTTAAATCTTTTTTTTTATGTTCTTGAAAACTTCTTTTGTTGGTGATAGAAGAATACTTGTTCAAACCATATTTGGTCAGAATCTTTTAGAACCTTTAATCACTTGAAAAAAGTCTAGAATGTAGTAAAACATCATCATAAATGGATAGAAGATGCTCAAATGAAGCATGGCTTTAAAGGATAGATTTGATCAGTTCATGTGAGGTTTAGGATATGTTCTATGCCTGTTTCAGACTAGATCCAAAACCAATGTTTTCTTCTGGTTAGTGAAGTCTCGCGTTATTGAGGGTCATGGGAAAATAAACTTGGTTCTTGATAGCTACGGAACACTTTTGCACTTAAATTCTTTAAACGTAGATGGTAAGAATAAATATACGCTTAGTAATAACATGTGATACAAGTTGACCGAAAAAAGAAGTTGAACAATGAATGTAAGAAATTAGATTTAGCTGTTAGTTTTGAAAAAATTATGGTCGTTAAAATTATTCAAAGTCAATGTTTTTTGAGAAAAATATGGTATTTAAAGTCAAATTTGGAATGAGTATTTTTAGATACTTCTCCTAATATGTAAAAACTACGGCAATTTCCGATACTTTCAATAATAACTTTAAATTTTATTATATTTCAATCTTTTTAAAGTTCAAATATCGTCCCATCTTTTAAACTGCTCTCGTAATAATAGACATATAGTTATTTAAAAATAATTTGACCCAAAAAAAAGATTTAAACAAAATTGAATAGAAGACGGAAAATGGGCGATGGTACAAATCGGTTATTGTTTAGATGGAGCACGTCTTTGCCATCAGAGACCGAACGGGTCTTCTACATGTGGATCTAATTTCCCCACATCCAATAATTTATAGATCTTGTCGTTTCTATTACATGAGATCTTGTCTTTATCTGTTAATAAAAAACAAAAACCAAAGAAAAAGATATTATAAAGAAAAATGTATACAAAGAAATGCTGTAACAAAAAGAATTACAAGTGGTAGATATGAGCTAGTCATCTCATCAAACTTTATACAAGATCGCTTTTTGGAATTTTATTGGTAACCAAAATACGTATTATTTTCAGTCTATTTTCAAAAAACGTCATATTTTCTAGACGTCAAAAATTATTAAGTGTATAACATGTTTTCTAATCCCTTATAAATATGATGAGTTCTTATAAATTTCAGTTTTATATTAACTGATTATAGATGATATTTTAGTACAATAAAATTTGGCCATTACTCCATTATCCATTATGATAGTTGCATATCGAATATTATATCAGTTTAGCTAAATTTATTACAAGACACAGTCAGCAACTGCTGTAATATTAATCTCCCCGTTTTATTAGCTTTTTCATTAAAAATCTTTTTTTTTTAATTTTATACTATATATTTTTGCAAATGCCTACCCACTCCAGTTCTTTTTCTTTTTTTAAATTAAAAACCAATCCAGTTCTCTCTCTATAGTCTATCTACCTGTCTGAATCAATATTTTTTATATATTCTCAGATTTGTTTGTTGTTGATTTTCCTATATAAATTGGAAGTGATATATTCTCTTCAACCTATCAAACTAAAGAAAGCAAAACAGAACTAAAATGGCAAGCTCTGAATCTCTCTTGCCTGTCAGTTCTCAACAAGATCCATTATCTGATTCAAGATGCGACTCAATCCCGGAGAGCCGGAAGAGAAGACCTATCAAAGTTCATCTCGCCGTCTATTCTGGTTTTCTGTTGATCGCTTTATACGTTACTCTCATCATTACACACGGCGGATCCTCGCCCAAAAATGATGTCAATGATGACACGACCGTGGAGTCACGTGCTCGTTTAGCCGGCGTGTCGGAAAAGAACAACGAACATATTTGGAAACTTTCCAATGATCTGAAAGGAGAAGCGTTTGCGTGGAACAATACTGTGTTGTCGTGGCAACGAACTGCGTTTCATTTCCAACCTGAGAAAAATTGGATGAACGGTATTAACACTATTTATTAATTACATGAAAATGTAATGATTTCTAAAATAGTTATAAAAAGTGTTTCCACTTTTCTCCAAACAGCATAAAGAATGTTCATTTTCCACGTTTTCTTTAGATTTTCAATTTCATAACGATTTTTATATTTAGACATAGGTTAATAGAAAATATTTGTGATCAAGCTGGTATCCTATATGTGCAGTTTAAATCTGGAATCATACAATTACATTAAGTTTTAATAATATAAAAGATTTTATTATTTTCACTGCTAATTTATTGTTTTTTCTCTCTCAATTCGATGGCGTATGTTGGCTTCTCCATCTGAAGATCCTAATGGTAAGCTCTAGATCCTACATTGAAGTCTTTTTGTTCTTTTTAGAAGTGTACATTTTTTTTCCTTTGACCTTGTTTTTATTTATTTATATAAAATGGAAAACAATTAAATGATTGGCTTCGCAACTGGTGGATACATCTAAAACCCAAAACATTATTGGGAATTCGGCCAAACAAAACCTCAACTTTGCACGGATTGCCAAAACAAACATGAATTTTTGGGCTGGCCAAAAAAACACTAAACTTTCATTGACTTTCTAATTAATTAACAATGTTTTCGTTGACTTGCCAATTTAGCACGCCGTCAGTTAACTTAACATACGTCGTTTATTGTTGTCGTTAAAGTAAAACGACGTCGTTTCATCTCATTTGAAACGGCGTCGTTTTATATGATTTGAAAAATAAAAACAAGTAGCCTCCTGGATTCGAACACAGGTTGGGTAGGACATATGACAAGGTGTTTTACCACTGGGCTAAGGACACTTTCAATGTACTTACTAACATATTTAATCTTATTTAGTACTCATTGAATATAATTTTTTTTCTAAAAACTTAAAAATATCTTTAAAATTTCAAAAAATTGAAAAAGAAATATTTTTATAAAATTAATTTTGAAATTAAAATGAAAAAAAAATTCTTAAAAAATAAAAATCTTTAAAATTCAATATCTAGCTTAAAAATCGAAATTTAAGAAAAAAATTATTTTATAAAAAAAAAATCAATTTTTTAAGCTGGATATTGAATTTTTTAATTTTTATTTTTTTTAAGAAAAAAAAATTATTTTTAATTTTAATTTCAAAATTAATTTATAAAAATATTCCTTTTTCAATTTTAAAAATTTAAAGATATTTTTAGGTTTTTAGAAAAAAAAACTATATTCAATGAGTACCAAATAAAATTAAATATGTTAGTAAGTACATTGAAAGTGCCACTAGCTCAGTGGTAAAACACCTTGTCATATGTCTTACCCAACCTGAGTTCGAATCCAGGAGGCTACTCGTTTTTATTTTTCAAATCATATAAAACGACGCCGTTTCAAATGAGATGAAACGACGTCGTTTTACTTTAACGACAACAATAAACGACGTATGTTAAGTTAACTGACGGCGTGCTAAATTGGCAAATCAACGAAAACATTGTTAATTAATTAGAAAGTCAATGAAAGTTTAGTGTTTTTTTGGTCAGCCCAAAAGTTCATGTTTGTTTTGGCAATTCGTGCAAAGTTGAGGTTTTGTTTGGCCGAATTCTCAAACATTATTGGTAGGGATATGTGACAACATGGCACGTTTACAATAGATGTCACTAGAACCAAAAAAAACATAAAAATAACTATTGTGAGAGACAATTATTAATTTACGGGAAAATTGTCTTTTAAATCCTGAACTTTCAAATTTGGTTCAAAAAAAGCCTGAATTATTGCTTGGACCATTTAAGTCACAGACTTATTTTGACAAACCGTTTAAAGCCTCGAATTAATTTGACTAAGCCACATTCAATACGTCGTTATCTCGGCTAACGGCACGATTAAACGAGCTTAACTTCCGTTTACTGTTCCCGTTAAACCTAAGCTACGTCATCTTAAAATTAGAAAACTCCTAAATTTTTATCTTCTCAAAATTGCAATCCCTAATTCCCCAAATCAAAAACCCAATCAAAAATACAAACTCTTGATTTCAAGTGGAGCAGAGGCTCGTGAAACAAGAGCAGCTGGTCGTGAAGCAAGGGCTTTTGAGGCAGAACCTCGTCGGGCAGAAGCTCGTGAGAGGGAGAATCGTGAAGCAGAGATTTGGTAGGCAGAGGCTCGTGAAGCAGAGGTTCGGCAGGCAGAGGCTCGTGAGAGGGAGAATCGTGAAGCAAATGCTCGTGAAACAAGGGTTTGCAATTTTTGATTGAGTTTTTGATTTGGGGAATTAAGGATTGCAATTTTTGAGAAGATAGAAATTTATGGGTTTTTCTAATTTCAAAACGACGTAGCTTAGGTTTAACGTAAACAGTAAACGGAAGTTAACCCCGTTTAATCGTGCCGTTAGCCGAGATAACGACGCATTGAATATGGCTTAGTAAAATTAATTCGAGGTTTTAAACGGTTTGTCAAAATAAGTCTGTGCCTTAAATGGTCCAAGCAATAGTTCAGGTTTTTTTTGAACCAAATTTGAAAGTTGAGGATTTAAAAGACAATTTTCTCATTAATTTACACCTAAAAAGGTATATAAGTACAATGACAAAATCTGAACAGAAAGTCATGGAAGCCAATAATGTCCCTTTTGTTTGTTTTGTATACACCACGTGAGTCATGTGCAAGTTGAACAAATCATCGCTTGCCCGTTAGTGTGTGTTTAGAGCCTTTTTATGATCTGATTAAACTCGTTCTACCAACCCAATTGTAGCTGAAAGCGTCGTATTTCTTAGTGGTAGTAAAACGTGATTTTCTATTGTATACGTTAATGAATGAAATGTTTTGATCTTATTTTACATGGACTATAGTCAGCTAAGGATTTTTTTGCCATACATTATGATAAATCTGACCTGCTCTGGTTTTCATTATTAATTACGACAAAGCTTTTTTAGCAAAAAAGAAAAGAACTATTACAAAGTTATTTGTTTTGACGCTAACAAATGTAACGTTTAAACCTTGTCCAGGTCCTTTGTTTTATAAGGGATGGTATCATTTCTTTTATCAATACAACCCAAATGCAGCCGTGTGGGGTGACATCGTCTGGGGTCACGCCGTATCAAAGGATCTTATCCACTGGCTTTACCTTCCATTTGCCATGGTTCCTGACCAATGGTACGATGCTAATGGTGTTTGGACCGGTTCAGCTACTTTCCTTGATGATGGTTCTATTGTCATGCTCTACACTGGTTCCACCGACAAATTCGAACAGGTAACTATTTTTGAAATCCATTCATTGCTTAAACACTCTAATAATGTTTGTGACAGAATAAAACGTGAATAATTGTTTCATAATTGTAATATTGATTCTAATTTTGTGCTTGGTAGCAGTAAAATATACTTCCAGTATAATTTTTTGGAGCAATTAGTGACAATGTTGTTATTTACTATGCTTTTAGGTTCAAAACCTTGCCTATCCTGAAGACCCCAAAGATCCACTTTTGTTGAAATGGACCAAGTACTCTGGCAACCCGGTTCTTGTAGCACCTCCAGGTATTGGTGTTAAGGACTTCCGTGACCCAACAACTGCATGGAAGACATCAGACGGGAAATGGCGGATCACTATTGGCTCCAAAATCAACAGAACCGGAGTATCTATTATTTACGACACAACAGATTTCAAGACCTACGAGAAACATGATACCTTGTTGCACCAAGTTCCAAACACTGGAATGTGGGAGTGCATTGACTTTTATCCAGTGTCCAAGACTAAAGACAAGGGTCTTGACACTTCTGTTAATGGACCGGATGTTAAGCATATCATTAAGGCTAGTATGGACGATACTAGAATTGACCATTATGCAATTGGAACATACCATGATTCTAATGCAACATGGGTCCCAGATAATCCTTCAATCGATGTCGGGATTAGTACCGGTTTGAGATATGATTACGGTAAATTTTATGCATCCAAGACGTTTTATGATCAACATAAGGGACGAAGAATCTTGTGGGGTTGGATCGGTGAATCTGATAGCGAAGCAGCTGATGTACAGAAGGGTTGGTCTTCTGTTCAGGTATGTCTCTTAACCTAACGTGGTGTGAAAGTTTCTTTGCAATACACAGTTATTTTCTGTCTAAGTTAGGTTTGACTTTATGTTTTTATGTATTAGTTACTTGCTCTCTAGTTTAGGTTTGAATTTTGTTTTACTGATGATCAGGGGATCCCGAGAACTGTTGCATTGGACACAAAGACAGGGAAGAACTTAGTCCAATGGCCAGTTAAGGAAATTGAGTCTCTGAGATTAAGAAGGAAGAAGTTCCACATGAAGGTTGAACCAGGGACAGTGGTTCCGGTCGATTTAGGTCCCGCCGCTCAGCTAGATATAGAGGCTGAGTTCAAGATCAAGAAGGACGATCTCGAAGTAGTCTTTGGAGATGATTCCGTGGAGGACGACAAGGAGTTCAGTTGTGAAACGAGCGGTGGAGCCACCGTACGTGGGGCTTTAGGACCTTTCGGATTCTCGGTTCTTGCTGACCAAAGCTTGTCAGAACAAACTCCCGTTTACTTCTATGTGACAAAGGGAAAAGACTCGAAACTCAAAACCTTTTTCTGCACTGACACTTCAAGGTAAGTAGTTATTTAACAAATTAAACAATAATTGCGTTTTAATTGTATACTAATCAAAATCTCTTTTAATTATTAGGTCGACCATAGCAAACGATGTTGTGAAACCAGTATATGGAAGCTTCGTACCGGTACTAAAAGGAGAGAAACTGACCATGAGAATCTTGGTAATATTATATCTATAAAACAACAACTTCATTAACAATGATCTGATATAATTAACTTTTATTTTCTAGGTGGATCATTCGATAGTAGAAGGGTTCGGACAAGGTGGGAGAACATGTATTACCTCAAGGGTTTATCCAACAAAAGCCATTTATGGTGCTACAAAGCTATTCTTGTTCAATAATGCTATTGATGCGACAATTACGGCATCGTTTAAGGTGTGGCAAATGAACAGTGCTTTTATTCGTCCATTCTCCGCCGACGATCTGGGTGTTCCTTCTAGCACCTGAAGATTATTAATTATCTACAAATAATAAGGGGACTTTTATCCTCTTTTTCCGAGTGAGTCGTTTGAATTGTTGTTATATAATTGGTCTGTCGACAAAAAAAGGTTATATAATTGGTCTGCTTTTGATTTGTCATCTGTGTGATCAATGTTGATTCCTCATGTGAGTCATGAGAAGAAAAATAAAATTATTTTCTCATTTTTGTAAAGGAAGTTTTAGTTCGTTTAGTCATGATTGGTTCCGATTCTGGAATGTGAAAACCACTTTTTAAAAATAGATGAAGAAAGAAATTGAGAAATTCATTGAACGAATTTTTTTTTTTTAGAAGTATGTAACCTATACTATTCTATAAGAGCACTATTATCAATAAATTCTCACCATTAGTATCTCACAGATCTAATACAAAATAAAGTATATGAATATCTCAAATGTTTAGATATCTCATCAAAAATGTCGTACAATATCTCATTTGAAATACTTTTAACCAGATATTTAAACACTTGAGATATTAATTTGTTTTATTTTGTGTTGGAATTATAAGATATTAGTGGTGAGAACCTAATAATAACGGTGCTCTAAGAGAAAGAAGCCTTGATATAAGAGAAACATGGCTTTAGTCGCCACTCGCCAGTTTTGCATCTTTGTTTTTGAACATAGCATCTTTTTTTTCTTACATCAATGATTCAACCGTTTATCAGCATGATTCATAAACCAATATGACTCCCTCTAAACACTTACAGGGCCTAATAATACATCTTTAACTGTTAATTTACATCCAATTTGGCACCTTCAGCTCCAAATTAAACTGATACCTGAAAAGATTCGATACATGACTAAAAAATTATAAACACATATTATGATGGGACAAATGACTTTAAAGCAAGATTATTAATTTTTCAATACGGCCCTGTTAGCCAAGCAGGCTTGGCGTATTGTTACAAAACCGGAGGGACTCTTGGCAAGGGTACTTGTGAGTAAATATTGCAGGAACCTCCCCTTTCTAACTGTGAAACTCCCAAAAGAATGCTCTCATGGTTGGCGGAGTATAATTGCAGGGAGGGATCTTTTGGTCTTGAAACTGGGCTCAGTTGTAGGGGATGGGGAGTCTATTAATGTTTGGAAAGATGCTTGGTTGAGTACTGATACTCCCAAGAGACCATATGGACCACTCCCAGAAAAATTCCAAGACCTTAGAGTGTCTGATTTCCTTACACGTGAGACTAAGGAATGGAATATTGGGATGATAGAGCAAGTGTTCCCACAGCTGCTTGATGAGATTACTCTTCTGAAACCAAGTATGACGGGCGGAAAAGATGGATTTGCTTGGCTAGCATCCCGCTCTGGTACGTATACGACGCGCTCTGGTTACTATACGGTTGCAGAAAACGAACTACAACAATTACAACAAGAGACGACTAGGCCAGATAGAGATTGGAAAAAACTTCTATGGTCAGGACGCATCTCACCTAAGATCCAGCTCTTTCTATGGAAGGCAACACAAGGGGCTCTGGCAACAGGAGCAAACCTGCAACTCAGAGGCCTACTGCAGCATACGACTTGCATTCGATGTGGAGAATTAGAGACAGAAGCACACATTTTTCTCCATTGTGAATTTGCAAGGAAAGTCTGGTCATCCACGCTCTTCCAGCTTTAATTCGAACCAACTGACTACGAAGAATTCGCCGACGCCTTAGGAGCGCTAAAGAAGGCAAATTGCCTGCCTCCAATGGGAGTCTTGTCTGATTTATTTCCTTGGGTATGCTGGTATATTTGGATTGCAAGAAACCAGTTAGTCTTTGAAGGGAGAACCATCTCACCGGAGGAAACTGTATCACAAGGTGTATTCAGAGCTCGAGAGTGGCAAATGGCTCAACCTGCAGTAGTAAACAAGCCCCGACAAATGGACAGATTAATGATCATGCCCGATCTGGATGATCTACTAATCTGTTGTTCAGATGCAGCTTGGAACCAGGAACTTCGAATGGCGGCTTTTGGGTGTATTTTCCAAACCAGACAGGGCGTCGTCATCTATCAAACCTCTCGAGTGGAAAGGAGCGTCTCTTCACCCCGAATAGCAGAAGCTCTTGCACTAAGGTTTGCTCTCTTCACAGCCCTCTCCCAGGGCTTCTACAAAATCTGTGTCAAAACAGATTGTCAAACGCTCCTAGCAGCGATCAGATCACAGTCTCCTCCGGCGGATCTCTACGGAATCATCCAGGACATTGATCATCTATCCCTTTCTTTTAATGCTTGTTCTTTTAAATTTCTAGATCGTCTTTCAAACTCTGCAGCTGATTGCCTTGCAAAATCTGCACTCTGTAATGCTACTCATCCTCTTCCCTAATTAGGGATAGAGAAGTTTCTAATATAAGTATGTGTTAAAAAAAAAAGCAAGATTATTAATCAATAAAACACTGTCATCAACTTGTTATTAAATGTTAATTCACTTGAAAGTAATCATTGGTATACACCAACTACACTAATTACACCAACTAGCTATTTAAAATAAGTTTGCTTTATTACCAGCAATATTTGTATTTTTCTTGGATTTTTTGCTTATATATGTTATGAATTCGTTTGAACCTTACACACATCATTTTGTACAAGAACTTGCTAACAAATATGGACCTGAAGGAACTTCCATCGAACGTAGGAGATGACAACATAAGCGAAGAAGCAAATAGTTTAATCTCTTCTCTTCCTTCATGCACAGATTTCCAAGTAGAGATGTCAAATGGGCGGGATAAAAATGGGCGGCCCGTGTCCAAATTGATATGGTCTAAAATGGGCAGGTCCATTTTGGTCCATAACTAAATTTTTGTCCACATGGACAAACCCAATTATATCATGGACAATACTGGACTTAACCATTTGGACAATGGGCGACCCAAAAATCTAAAATGTCTAGGTTTAGCAAATTGGGAAAAACTCAATATTTTTCGACATTTTCCTGAAGCCTAAAAGTTTGATTTATAATTGTTTATGTGTGATTTTTGTTATGGAAAACATAATTTCTGCCAAAACTGAAAAACATAATTTCCCGCCAAAGCCGGAAAAAAATATAGTTGTCTGCCAAAACCGGAAAAGTGTAATTTCAGCCAAAACCGAAAAATACAATTTTCCGCTAAAATCGAAAAATCAAATTTTCCGCCAAAACCGAAAGACCAAATTTTCCGCCATAACCAAAAAAAATACAATTTCCCGCCAAAACCGGAAAAATCAATTTCTACCAAAACCGAAAAACCCAATTTCCCACCAAAACTGAATAATTCAATTTTCCGCCAAAACCGGAAAAACGTAATTTCCTGCCAAAACCAGAAGAAAAAAACGTAATTTTTCGTTAAAACTGGAAACACAATTTTCCGCAAAAATCAGAAAACAATATTTCCCGTAAAACCAGAAAACACACAATTTCTGCCAAAACCGAAAACATAATTTCTCGCAAAAATTGGAAAACACAATTTTCCGCCAAGACCGGAAAATACAATTTCTCGCAAAAACCGGAAAAACGCAATTTTTTGCCAAAATAGAAAACGCAATTTATCTTTTGTGAACTTGTGTGTTTTTATGAAGTCTAGAACATAAAGTTTAGAACTTGTATGAATTTTACTTTTTAAAACTGAAAAATTGTGTTGTTTACATTAAGTGGTCGTATAGGACCATGGACAGCCCAACAAATGTAATAAATCATGGTCTTATTTGGTTTTGGTCTCATTTGGACATGGTTCTATTTGGGCTTCGACCAAATATGTCTAGCAAAAAAATAAAGCCCATTCGGACACGCCCAAACCCGCCCGGCCCGCACAATTGACATCTATATTTCCAAGGGAAGAAGCTTTGTAATTATCAAGGATGTTGGTATAAATACAACACTCTCCAAGGCGTTCTTAATTTCCAGGCAGGTTTGAAACCGCAAAACACGGATATTATTCTTGCTTCTTTCCCCAAATCAGGCACTACTTGGCTCAAGGCCCTCACCGTTGCCCTCATGGAGAGATCAAAGAACCATTCCTTTGACCATCATCCTCTACTATCTGATAGTCCTCATGGCATTGTACCATTCCTGGAGCTCAGCGTGTATCAAGAAAGCTCAAGTCCTAACCTAGCCAAGTTCTCATCACTTCCGAGGCTGTTCTCAACTCACATGCCACTTCACGCGATGCATGAGACCCTCAACGAATCTCCTTGCAAGATTGTGTACCTGTGCAGGAACGTGAAGGACACATTGATCTCGTGGTGGTTTTTCAGGAGTGTTGTTAATAAAATGGAAGCAAACAGAAGCCTTCTCGAGACTACGTTTGAAGCGTTCTGCAACGGTACTACTATGGACCCATTTGGGATCATGTCTTGAGTTATTGGAGAAGAAGCTTGGAGAATCCCAAGCAAGTGCTTTTCATGAGGTATGAGGAGATGAAAGCTGAACCTCGCGAACAGGTCAAGAGACTTGCGGAGTTCTTGGGTTGTCCTTTTACCACGGAAGAAGAAGATCGAATTGGTGGATGAGATCTTGGACTTTTGCTCTCTGCGTAATCTGAGCAGTCTGGAAGTTAACAAAACCAAAATATTTAACAAAGTGGATCGAAGTATTTTTTTCCGTAAAGGGGAAGTTGGTGACTGGAAAAATTATCTTGCTCCTGAAATGGAGAACAGGCTGGACATGATCATCCAAGAAAAATTGCAAGGTTCTGGTTTGAAATTCTAAATACATATCATATGGTTTGTGTGTTTCTTTGTTGTTATTTTCCTTCATATTATCTTTCAATTGTCATCAGCAGACCTAAAGCCCTATTTTTAGGTATTCAGTAATATTATGTCCTACGATATTTTGTGTACTTTCAAGAATATTTCGTTGGGTAGGTAGGTACTATTCAAAGGAAACGAAGATTTATGTATATATTTGTGTTTTTCTTTGATGCAGCATAATAAAATACCTTCCGTTGTTATGTCCTTTTACGAGTAGCGTCTTCCTATTGTTACTTTGTTACTTTTTAAATAGTGTGAATGGTTTGGATAAAATAATAGGTTTATGACTGTTTAACGTAGCATCTAGAACATTTAATCAAAAATCTAAACGATTTTCAATGGTTTAGGTCTTTAGCATTATATATACTATGTGTTTTGTCCGCACTTACGTTCTTAATAGTTTTAAGAAATTATAAACAAATATAGTATAAATTCAAAAACGTTAAAATAATTTTTTTCTCATTTTCTGAAATATTTAATAATTAACTAAATATTAATTTTATATTCATTATATTTTATTTTTATGAAAAATATTTTGTTAGATAAAATAAACTTAAAATATCCATATATACATAAATTATATCTATTTAAAATATAATTTATGTATATATGGATATTTTAGATAATATAATATAAATTTTTAGATAATGAAGAATACCAAACTAATGAATTTTTTTGGGTAATTTTATATATTAACAAATATAACCTAATTATTTATTAAAAATAATAAAGATTTTCAATGCTCTAAATTTAAACGTGAGAGCTAACAAATTATTATTAGAATAATTTTAAGATAATAACACAATATATAAGAATTATATTATTTTAAACATAATTAATATTATTAATATAAATTCATTTTTAACTATATAATAAATTCACAAATAATAGTAAAGATATAGATAAACTGTTCTATATCTTATTTTTTAACTTTTATAACAGTAATAGTTATTTTAAGATAACAATGCAATATATAAGTTATCTTTATTTATTAAAAAAAAAATCTGATTAATATAAATTTGTTTTTAGTTATATATATAAATTCATTAAGGATAAAATCGATATTAACCACTTTAACTTTTAACGTGAGAGCTTCGTCGTAAAAAAATCACTTCGCAAATAATAGTATAGATTTAATATATATAATTAAACACATATAATTGTATATAGCACGATTTGTAAATAACATAACTATGATATGTTGTTTAAAAGTTTAAATGAAAAATAAATAATTTTTATTTTTAAATAGTTATGTTTTGGATAAAATAAAAGGTTTCCTTGTAATATTGATATAGTTCAATTCAAAACTTATTATTATAAGAAATAATATTTACATATAAAATTTGTATAGTTAAAAAAAATTAGTTCGGACGTTCTTATTTTTCATTATGAAATAAAAATGTTTTGGGATAACTTTTAGCTGTATGTATTCCTCATCCTAGTGTGTGACATGTAGACCTTGGATTCCCAGAGGACTGTGTGAAATAGTTAAATTTCATATTTCAATAATTTTAAAAATATATAAACTAAATAAAAACTGAAATTGTTGTCTGGTGTGTAGCATAGCAAATGACAAATAACTTGAAGACAAAAGGGCAGATATAAACATGTTCGTCTGAGTCAGATCTGAGCCAAATCATAGGTCAATATTCTAGCAAGATTCATTAGTAATTGGAAAAACCCAGCGGTTTTACTAGAAATCCGCAACAGTGGAATATCTAAACTATTATGGCTCAAATACACTTTTAACTATCTAAACTATTAAGTCTCAAGTACACTTTTAACTATGTCCCTTTAAAATTGCTCAAATATTACAAAGGAGTAAAAGACTGCCACTGCATTTAAAACAAATAATTAATCTAAATTACTATTATTATCTAACCGGATTTGGCCAGATTTGGCTGGATGATTTACTTACCGAACTTTTTTTTTCTGACATCACTTACCAATAACTTAAAATGTACGTTTAATATCTTGTGCATTGTAGTTTTATATCTTATATATTATACACATGACATTAAAAAAACATCTGTCAAATGTTAGTGAGTCACCGCATTTGTATTTTTAATTTTAGTAATAGCATTTACATTACAGAATATTTTATATATACAATGTAATACTTGCACAAATAGATTAACATTTGGGTTGATATATAGATTCAAAATTGTCATCAATAACGATCCACTTAATCATTTATAAAACACAGTAATTACCAATGGCTTAGAAATTTATAATGATTTTATAAATTAAAAACAATCAAAACAATCAATAACCATTATTAAAAAATGCTTTCAATATATATAAGAAAAATACAACAAAAAGATTAATGTCATATACTAACTTAAATTATAGTTTTTATATTTGGCATTAAACTTGAAGAATATAATATATATGATTATTTATAAGATGATACATATAAAATACTATTAATTATATGATTATTTATATGATGGACCAATACAATTAATTATATGATGACATATATAGGATACATAATAGTGACTAGGGCTGGGTGTTTAGGTATCCATTCCATTCGTTTCAAATCTGTTTGAGTTTCGGATTTCCGAGGTCAAAGATTTCAACCCCGTTCATATATTTCTAAATTTCAGTTCGAATTATCACTAGGGCTGGGCGTTCAGATATCCATTCGGGTTCGTTTCAGATCTGTTTGGATTTTGGATTTCTGGGATCAAAAATTTCAGTCCCATTCATATATTTTTAAATTTCAGTTTGAATTACATTCGGATCTTTGCGGATTCAATTCGGGTTCAGATAACTCATTTAAATTATTTTTTAAAATTCACTATATATTTTGAATTTCTTAAAATCTATAAATAAAATAATATATTGTATATAAATTTGAATAACATATGTCAGAATACCTAAACTTAACATATAAATTGGTTTAGTTTAAATTTTGGATCAAAAATCAAAAATTATTTTAAATATTTTTGCTGTTTTGAGTGTACTTCCACTATGTTAGATATTTATATTTGACTATTTTTATATATTTTCAAGTATTTAAACCAACCTAAAAGTATCATATATATTCTGGATATTTTTTATATATATTAAAACTAAAAATAATTAATATATATAAGTATATAAATCTTTTTCGGATACAGAACAAATATCCAAGATACTTTGGTTCGAATTGGTTATGGTTTCGGTTGTCTAAATATTAAAATTTTGATAGTTTAGATATTTAATCAATTTTGGTTAGGGTTTGATATTACTTTTTTAGATCGTGATCGGTTTGATTCTTCAGATTTGAATTTTTTTATGCAGCTTTGATATTGACATGAAAAATAAATAACAATATATTTCTGAAATATACATCTGCACGGATGTGCGGATCAAAATGTAGTTTTTATTTCATTTTGAAACCAACAAATTGCTTTAACAACAACAAGTCAACAACACGCATCTAAATAAATAATCGATTGTATACAAAAGTAATATGTATGCGTATTACATATATGCAATTATATATGTATTATGCATATGCTGACAAAAAGAGTATTATGCATATGCGATTATATATGATTTAAGATAAGATTAAATAAAGTTTTTCACATATAATAAAAATAACAAATATGGTGCTTCACAAATTTAAGCTGACCGGAAAATGATAAAATATTGAACCAAATACTACAAGAAAAAAACAGTTCATGTATATTTATATATAAAATATTTCAACAGAACCAAAAAATTAATACATACTAATTACTTAAAATATAAATTGTATACTAAATTTTTATTTAGTACATAAACAAATTTGTATTTTACTTTCAAAAGAATTTTAGTTTATAAATAAATTTTAACAAGAAATATAAAGAAATTAAAACTTTATTTCAAATTAATTTAATATTTAATTTTTTAAAAATATTAGATATTATCATTAAGCAAACAAGTTTAATTTCTAATTGTATTAATATATTTATTTTATAATTATCTTTTTTTTTATAAAAACCGCACTATTTTTTAATCAAAACCGCACCATTTTTATATCAACTTTGCACTTGTCCAGCAAACCGAATGAATCGCAATTGCATAGTACTGCATTTTAATTCTGTATCGTTTATATTATCAAAATCGCAGTCATCATTCGGACCTTAAGTATCCAATAATTATATGACGTCACCTGTAAATTATGCATTTAATATGATAGTGATATCTATTAAAGGCCTTGACAACATGACAAGTGGAACACACTTAGATTTTTAATTTTGTTTTTTTTCTTAGCTATTTGGCCTAATTTTCCTTATTAGAAATTGCTTTTAGTTTGGGATTGTTTCCAACGCTTTCAATAGTCACAAACCTGGATTTTTTTTTATGAAGACTTCCACGTGATTCCAACTTCAGTATTTTTCTATGGATAATGTAATATTTTTGGAAGAATCAAAATAACAAAATTTATAAGAACAAAAATGAAAATTTCTAAGTGATTCTGCATGTAGCAGAAACTAAGGTTGTATTCTGGAAAGAGACACAACTTAATTATCTGAAAATTCCATAAATTACAGTTCAAAAAAAATTGCATAAATTGTTCTAATCCTAGTGTTCTTGCTTAAGAACTAATCGAATCAGAGATAGAGAAATCGAATGCTTTTTGTTTGTGAAAGAATGAGATGTGTAATTCATAAGCAAACAAAGGCTCTCCTTATATAGGTTGGAGTTGACCGCCTATTACACAAATGTGAGCAATGTGGGACTTTCTTAACTTAAGTTAAGAAGTCGGCCACTTAACAATAAAAGGAGAAACAATGCCCAATCCATTAACACATGGTTGGTTTAATAAATCTCGGTTTAGTACAATATTGGTTAAGTGTAACCTCGACCATCTGGTTATGAGCAATCCTTAAACCATCTGGTTTACAACACTCCCCCTGAATGCCATAACTGTCTAAGGCTTGTAACGCGTTTGGAATACTGCCTCGTTAAAACCTTTCCATAGTAAACCCAAAACCCAATGTGGTAAAAAGGAACCCATGGATAGGAAAAAGAGTACAGCCGCATTACTCCCCCTGAAGTGAATATCACTGAAGGTCTCTCAGTGATCGCATACCAATCTGCTGCATAAGCTTCCTGAGCGTGCATGTTGGTAATGCCTTAGTGAAGAGGTCGGTTGAGTTCTCGCTAGATCTGACTTGGAGTACCTTGACCTCTCCTTCTTTTTGAAGATCGTGGGTGAAGAAGAATTTGGGGAGAACATGCTTAGTCTTGTCACCCTTGATGTATCCATCTTTGAGCTGAGCTATGCAGGCCGCGTTGTCTTCATAAAGAACGGTCGGCTCGTCTTTACCATCTGTGATTCCACATGCTGTCCGAATATGGTGTGTCATGAGTCTCAGCCAGACACACTCCCTGCTTGCTTCATGGATTGCCAATATCTCCGAGTGATTGGATGATGTGGCTGATATGGTCTGCTTGACTGATCTCCATGAAATGGCTGTGCCTCCATATGTGAAAACATAGCCAGTCTGGGACTTAGCACTGTGTGGATCGGACTGGTAACCTGCGTCAGCAAAACCAGCCAAATCTTCTTTGTTTTGGTTAGCATAAAATAAACCTACATCCTTAGTTCCTTGTAGGTATCTTAGAATGTGTTTGATCCCATTCTAATGCCTCATGGTCGGACATGAACTGAATCTGGACAATAGGCTCACAGCAAAACAGATGTCCGGCCTAGTATGTGTAGTCAAGTACATCAAGGCGCCAATGGCACTGAGGTAAGGATACTCTGGACCAAGGACCTCTTCATCCTCGGCCTTAGGTCTAAACGGATCAGTGTCTAGACCAAGGGATCTTACAACCATGGGATTACTAAGTGGATGACACTTATCCATGTTGAACCTTTTAAGAACATTTTCAGTATAGGTCTTTTGATGCACAAAGATTCCATCCTTAAGATGTTCAATCTGTAGTCCCAAGCAAAACTTGGTTTTTCCCAAATCTTTCATCTCAAATTCTTTCTTGAGATATTCAACTGTTTGGGAAATCTCTTTGGTCGTTCCAAGCATGTTTAGATCATCAACATACACGGCTATGATCACATAGCCTTGGCCGGATTTCTTAATGAATATACATGGGCTTACTTGATCATTCTTGTAGCCTTCTTTCAGTAAGTACTCACTCAATCTGTTGTACCACATACGACCAGATTGTTTCAATCCGTACAAAGCTTTGTTAAGCTTGATGCCATGCTGTTCTCGAGAACCTTTAGCATCCTTAGGTATTTCAATACCTTCTGGTACTTTCATGTATATGTCATTGTCCAGTGGTCCATAAAGATATGTGGTTACTACATCCATTAACCGTAAATCAAGATTTTCTCTCATGGCCAGACTTATAAGGAATCTGAATGTTGTTGCATCCACCACGGGAGAATAAGTCTCCTCATAATCGATTCCTGGTCTCTGTGAGAAACCTTGTGCAACAAGTCGGGCCTTATACCTCACGACTTCACCATTCTCATTTCTCTTTCTCACAAAGACCCATTTGTAACCCACTGGTTTTAGATTGTGTGGTGTTAGGAGTATTGATCCAAAAACACCTCTCTTCTTGAAAGAATTTAACTTCACGTTTATGGCTTCTTTCCACTTAAGCCAATCTTTTCTTTGCATGCATTCATAAATGGACGTGGGTTCTAGATCCTCATCATTTTCAATGATCTCAAGTGCTACATGATATGCAAAAATATCATCCATGTCGACATATTTTCTGTTCCATTGTTTTCCAGACATGACATAGTTTATAGAGATCTCTTCATTATCAGGTGGTTCAGGACCCTGAGTTTTGGCGTCCCAAATCTCAACAGGCCCCTTAGCAACCGTGTCAATGTTCATGTCTGAGGATGCTGGTACGCCGGCCCATGTCCGGACGTTGGTTCGTCCATGTCTTGGTCCTTTTGGACGGACGGATCGACCACATCGACCAGCTCCTTCACCCCCTCGCCCACGGTCTGTTTAGCACCTTTCTTACTTATGCGAGGATTCTTATCTTTGGAACCAATTGGTCTACCACGTTTCAGACGTGTCTTAGACTCTGTAGCAACTTGATTTTGTCCCTTGTGGACATCAATTCTTATTGGTGCATTAGCAGCTGGTATATATGACTTGGTCATTCTATTTGGGTCAGCAAAGGAATCTGGCAATTTATTAGCTAGCTCTTGAAGATGTATAATCTTCGGAACTTCAAGATCACAGACTTGAGTTCGAGGATCTTGCCATGCTTGGGATGTATGATTCCATGTAATTTCTTTTACCAGATTGCTATTATTTCCTCCTAATGTTGGATACTCAGATTCCACAAAGTGGCAATCTGCATACCTGGCCTTAAATAAATCACCCGTGGTTGGCTTGAGGTATTTTATAATTGAGGGAGAATCATATCCAACATATATTCCCATCCTTCTCTGAACTACCATCTTTGTTCTTTGTGGTGGAGCTATTGGATAATAAACAGCACATCCAAAAGTCTTAAGATGGGAGATGTCTGGCTCTCGACCCATGAGGAGCTGGGATGGTGAATATCTATGCTCACTAGATGGTCTGATGCGTATTAATTTCGCAGCATGTAATACTGCATGTCCCCAAGCTGTGACTGGAAGATTACTTTTCATGAGTAAAGGTCTAGCAATCATCTGAATCCTTTTGATAAAGGACTCGGCTAGGCCGTTCTGTGTATGGACATGTGCCACGGAGTGTTCAACTGTCACCCCCATGGACATACAGTACTCATAAAAGGCTTGGGAAGTGAATCACCAGCATTATCAGGACGTATAGTCTTCAAAGGAAAGTCTGGAAAATGTGCTTTCAATCTGATGATTTGAGCAAGAAGTCTAGCTAAGGCTAGATTCCGTGTGGATAATAGACACACATGGGACCATCAATGAGTACCATGAAGTACCTAAACGTCCCACTTGGTGGGTGTATTGGTCCACAGATGTCACCTTGTATTCTTTCCAGAAAACCTATGGTTTCCTTTGTCAATTTGACTGATGATGGTCGGACTTGGAGTTTTCCTTGTGCACAAGGTACACATGTATGGATCTTAGGAACAACTCGTCTACCTTTAAAGTTATGACCATTAGAATTTAGGATAAGTCTACGCATCATAGATGTTCCTGGATGCCCTAGCCGGTCGTGCCACAAAGCAAAGTTCTCCTTGAACTCTTTGCTTATTGTTATAGCATTGGCTTCGACCGCACTGATCTGAGCATGGTAAAGACCAGTGGATAAAGCTGGTATCATTTCCAAGACCTTCTTATGGTCTTGGTCGAGCTCAAAGATGTTTAAGAACTCTTTGGCTCCTTCTCCACTCGTTTGAATATGAAGACCATTCTTGCGAATGTCTTTAAAGCTCAACAGGCTTCTTTTAGAGTTTGGAGAATACAATGCTTCATCTATTTCTAGATGTGTCCCATTTGGTAACAAGACATAAGCTTGGCCGTGGCCTTTGATTAGTGATGATACACCAGCTATTGTGCTCACATTGGCATCTTTCAATGTTAGATTAACAAAGAATTTCTTATCCTTAAGAATCGTGTGGCTTGTTCCACTATCAACCACAAGTGTATTTATACTTGCTTTCATTCTAGACAATAAAATATAATCTGAATCATTCATATTATTATTGTAAATGAAAGTAAAACATAGTGTATTCTTAAAAAAAATAAAACATAGAATGCAAAAGCATAAAAAAAATTCTCAAAAGCCTAAAACACCAAAAACATCCAAACAAAAATCGTTTTGATGTATCTCATTAACCAACTGGGTCATCATTCAGCATACTCAGTATGTCTGAAGTCTCAAATTCCATGAGGTCATCATTGTCATGATCAAAATCGTCTTCTTCATCCTTGTACACCATGTGTGCTTCCGGATTCTTGCCCTTAAGACTCTCTTGATAGAGGTCGACCAAATGCTTGGCTGTGCGGCAATTCTTTGCCCAATGATTCATCATTCCGCATCTATGGCAAGGTGAGCTTGCAGGATTCTGTGGTTTTGAAGAAGTCCCATTGCCTCTGCCTTTACCTTGTCCATTATTGTACTGGGTTGGACGGTCATAAGGGATGTTACACCCTTTGCTGTTGCCACCTTGTCCACGTCCTCGCCCATGACCTTTACGGCCACGTCCTCTTCCATATGAGGATCCGCGGCCCTTATGGTCATACCGGACATGGTTGGCTTCAGCACCATCATTAGGCTCATTTGAGGTATGATTTGCCTCAGGGACAGGCTTAGATCCAGGTGGTCTAAGCTCATTGTTCTTCAAGAGCAGCTCGTTGTTCTGTTCTGCAAGCAATAGACATGAGATGAGCTCACTATAGGTCTTAAAACCTTTCTGTCTGTATTGTTGCTGAAGCAACATATTGCTTGAGGACATTATCTGGAAAGTCTTTTCCAACAACTGCTTTTCAGTTACAGTCTCGCCGCATAGCCTCAATTTTGAGACTATTTTAAACATGGCTGAGCTGTACTCATTCACAGACTTAAAGTCTTGAATCCTGAGATGAATCCACTCATAGGTGGCACCCGGAAGAATCAAGGTCTTCTGGTGATCATATCTCATCTGAAGCTCTTTCCATAACTCGTATGGATCACTTACTGTGAGGTACTGAGCTTTTAAGCTCTCCTCAATGTGATGACGGATGAGCATGAGGGTCTTAGAGTTCTCTTTCTTAGTAGCTTTGTTCCGAGGAACGATACAATGCTCTAGGCCTTTGGCTCCAAGAGAAATTTCGACATCTAGTGCCCATTGTAGGTAATTGTCACCCCTCACAGTTAGAGGTGCAAAATCCAAATTTGCGATTTTGGCCATCTGAAACAAAGATCAGATTGTTTAGGTCTTTTAGAAAATTTTATTTTCTTATAATTCATCCATCAACTTGTTTGAAAATAAGATGGATGAGAGCATAGTCTTGGTCGTACCTTGGGTACACTTCATTGACTCATGCGGCCTGTGGGCTAGTTGTACCGGAAGGTACACATCATCGACCAATACGGCATGTGGTCTAGTCGTACCGGAAGGTACACATCATCGACCATGGTCTACTCGTACTGCTATGTACGTATCATTGACCTTATTGTCTAGCCATACTAAGTAGTATGGATCATTGACTAAAAAAATCAAGATCTAACCACACAATGGTGTGGATCATTGATCAAAGAATGTGGAAACATTAGACTAATTTTGTTTTAGACATATAGCGTATCATCATTTAATAAAGGGGTATCACTTGTTGTCTTATACAAAATGAAAGTCATGTTATCACATGCTTAAAATTTTCTTAGGATTTAAAGTATCTTTATAATCTGATATTAACTTTTAAGGATTAGATTTTAAAGATTCAAATCAGATTTTAAAGATTCAAATCAGATTTTAAGTTTTGGTTAAACATAGACTTATGTTTTGTTTAGACATATAGCGTGTCATCCTTAAAAGGGGTATCGCTTGTTGTCTTATACAAAACTAAAGTTATGAGGGTTTTTAGGGTTTTGGGATCCGAAATTTTAGGATTTAGGTTTAGAATTTCAGATCTGATCAAATATGATCTAATAGAGTTTATAAGTTTTAGTAAAATCGATTTTAAGATATAAGATTTTATAAAACCAATTTGATTTAATATTTTATGGTTTTAAAACTTATAAATAATTTTAAAATCTAGCAATTCGATTTAGAAGTTTTAAACAAGAACTAGATCAACTTAATCAAATCAGAAACCTTTAAAAAAATCGGATTCAAACATAAAAATAAAACCGAAATAAAAACTTGAGCCGCAAGTAAAATTAGGGTTTTGAGATCTAACCTTTTACTTTGCCGATTTTTCTCCTTGGTTCCTTTCTTAGAAACCTTAATCAATCAACAAAGAAATAATTCAAAGTATGATTAGTTTAAGATCTAAGGAATAATTGAATGTAAAAGATCTTAGAGAGAGTAGTGGTTGGCGGCTAGGGTTTATGATATCTCCGAGTTTGGTTGACGGCTAGGGTTTCGGATTTGGACTCTTGATGGTTGATCTTGGAGCAGGATCCTGCTGATAACGTGTTCTAATCCTAGTGTTCTTGCTTAAGAACTAATCGAACCAGAGAGAGAGAGAGATCGAATGCTTTTTGTTTGTGAAGGAATGAGATGTGTAATTCATAAGCAAACAAAGACTCTCCTTATATAGGTTGGAGTTGGCCGCCTATTACACAAATGGGAGCAATGTGAGACTTTCTTAACTTAAGTTAAGAAGTCGGCCACTTAACAATAAAAGGAGAAACAAGACCCAATCCATTAACACATGGTTGGTTTAATAAATCTCGGTTTAGTACAATCTTGGTTAAGTGTAACCTCGACCATCTGGTTATGAACAATCCTTAAACCATCTGGTTTACAACATAAATTAAGTATTTTCGGTAATCTAGCAAAACAAATTGGGAGACGTATGTGTATTATGTGGACGGATCATGGAGATAAAAAGATAAGCTTTCAGGTCAAGATGGTTTCTAATAGGTGTAGGTGTTCAGGTATTCATTCGGGGTCAGTTCAGATCTATTCGGGTTTTGGATTTTCGAATTTAAAGATTTCACACTCATTCGGGTATTTATAAATTCCGGTTCTGGTTAAGTTCAGATTTTTGCGAATTTGGTTCGGGTTCGAATAATCCATTTAAATTTTTTTTTTTAATTTTAAAGTTCACTATATGCTTTGAAATTCTCAAAATCTAAAAAAACAATATATTATATTACATATAAATTTGAATAAAATATACCAAAATAACTAAAACTTAACATATAAATTGGTTTAATTGGCTTGAATATCTGGATAGATATTTCAAGTATTTTTGGTGTTTTTAGTATTATTTACCTATTTTAAACATTTACTTTTTACTTTTGTATATATTTTCAAGTATTTTGGACAACTTAAAATATGTTATATATTTTAGATATTTTTAATATACTAAATCCAAAATACTTAATATATTTAGGTATGTAAATCTATTTTAGATACATTCAGGTCGAGTTCAATTTTGGTTTTTTTAGATACCAATATTTTGAACCAGTTCGATTGTTTAAACAATTTTGGTTCGAATTTGATACTATTTTGGATCGAATCGATTATGATTTTTTGCGCGTTCCTAGTTCTTCGGATTCAGATTTTTTTTCCAGTCCTAGTTACAAAACCATATAACACAATGCATTTTAGTTATAAATCCAAATTTGGTTGATAACCAAAATTCTCATTTTTTCTAATTGATGTACGAAAAAGGAATATTGATTTTAAAATAATAATTAATGTACTATACTCCTTATGTTTCATAATAACTGTAATTTTAACATTTTTTCTTATTACACAAAAGTGTCATTTTACAATTTAAATGCAAATTATATTTACTTTCAACTGAAAATTAGTTTCAAACTGCATTGATTTTATAAATAATTTTTATTTATCTCAAATACTAGTATTGATTAGAGAGATGTAATTAATAACAACTTACATATATTTCCATCGCTTTTTTAATTTGCATAAAAAATGTCAAAGTGACACTTATTTAGAAACGGAGAAAGTATAAAACACACGAATCATGGGGATTTCAAAATGTTATTAATGCAAAATGAATAAACGGAATACACCAACTTTCCAATATTTCAATATCTGAACAGCAATTTAAAGTAGATTGGTCTTTGTTACCAGCAATAGGTTTGTCTTTATTACCAGCAATTTGTCTTTATTACCAGCAATAGGTTTGTCTTTATTACCAGCAATATTTGTTTTTTCCTGTCTTCTTTGCTTATATCTGTTATGTTTCGTCTGAAGCTTAACCACATCATTTTATACAAGAACTTACTAACAAATATGGACCTGAAGGAGCTTCCATCGAACGTTGGTGACAACAAGATAAGCGAAGAAACAAGTATTTTGATCTCTACTCTTCCTTCACACACAGATTTTCGAGCGAATAAGCTTTGTAATTATCAGGGATCTTGGTATTACTACAACACTCTTCAAGGCGTTCTTAATTTCCAGGCAGGTTTTAAACCGCAAGACACTGATATAATCCTTGCTTCTTACCCCAAATCAGGCACTACATGGCTAAAGGCCCTCACCGTCGCCCTTATGGAGAGATCAAAGAGCCCTTCCTTTGATCATCATCCTCTACTATCTGACAATCCTCATGGCATTGTACCATTCTTGGAGATCGATGTGTATCACGAAAGCTCAAGTCCTAACCTAGCCAAGTTCTCATCACTTCCGAGGCTGTTCTCAACTCACATGCCAATGCACGCCATGCACGAAAACCTCAAGGACTCTCCTTGCAAGATTGTGTACGTGTGCAGAAACGTGAAGGACACATTGATCTCGTGGTGGTTTTTTGGGAGTGCTATTCATAAAATGGAACCAAACAGAAGTCTTCTTGAGTCTACCTTCAAAGCGTTTTGCAATGGAACTATCTATTATGGACCCATTTGGGAACATGTCTTGAGTTATTGGAGAAGATGCTTGGAGGATCCCAAGAAAGTGCTTTTCATGAGGTATGAGGAGATGAAAGAGGAGCCTCGTGGTCAGATCAAGAGACTTGCTGAGTTTTTGGGTTGTCCTTTTACTAAGGAAGAAGAAGATAATGGACTAGTGGATGAGATCTTGGACTTTTGCTCTCTGCGTAACTTGAGTGGTTTGGAAGTTAACCAAACAAAGAAATTTAACAAAGTGGATCGCAAGAACTTTTTCCGTAAAGGAGAAGTTGGTGACTGGAAGAATTATCTTACTCCTGAAATGGAGAACAGGCTAGACATGATCATCCAAGAAAAACTGCAAGGTTCTGGTTTGAAATTTTAGAAATTTATATGGTTTGTGTGTTTTCTTTGTTTTTATCTTTTAATTGTCATCAGCAGATCCAAAGCTCTATTCAAAAGTTTCTGCAGCAATAATATCTATATTATTAAAACTGAAGTATATTTTATTAATGTTTGAAAACATGAATAACACTGTTATTATAACAGTATTAATTATTTGAAAACATAGATAGTAGTATTACATTAATTATATTGTCATATTTTACTTAGTTTACAAATTTTATTAATTATATTACATTTCCAATAATTCACATAATTAAATATATTGCTACATCAAATTCTTATCTTCACATCAACTTCCCTCAACGTCATAAAAACCCGTTTCCCATCCTGATAGCTCAGTTTCAAACTCTTGGAACAGAACCCACAAAGACACAACCTCTGAAGCTCAGTTTTTCTAACACATAACAAATCTTTGACATGGCTCTCGATGGTCTCAACCCTAGTAAGCCATACCTGGACTTGTGCAAGCCTTCTTAGACCTTTATTCTCCTCTCTCTTCACCCTTCTTGACAAATCATCTCGCCTTGCCTTTAGATCTTCCATGGTTATTTCCAAAGCTGAGAGATTCTCTTCTAGGTCGTGAATATAGCTCTGTTTGACACATAAGCATTGAGAGGCTTGATTCACGACTTGATCACATGACAACGAGATAGAGAAGCAACCACCCATTGTCGCAGAGACGTATAGAAAGATAATTTACAAAGGGAAAATAGAATCGTGAAGGTGTTTGCAAGTGTGTGATATTATTAAATGAGAAGAAAAGATAAGAACGACAAGAATTGAAGTCTAGAATGTTTTTCATGAGAAAAATCTACAGCTTTAGTGAATATAAGTCATTGTCAATTATTAGGGAAAAAAAACATTAGATTCCAATTACAAGAGAGAAGCTTCACTTTTTATTCGATAGGTCCATCCAAAGATGTCACTATATGCATATAACAGAATACACTGTGTCTTTTCTAATATACTTTTCATTTTTCCAAAGGAACTTATAACCTCTGGCAGAGCATTCGGTCTACATAACGTATATATATGCATGTATGCACGTGGAGAGAAATCTTGACTGAATTTCTAATGATTCAAAGAATCAAAACCAAACAAAAGTTGAGAAGTCTATTACAACAGCACCATGACTAATCACCGATTCAGTGTTCAATATAGCTTCTACTTCCATATTAACGTGCATTGCTTTAGTAGCCTCATATTTCATATAGTACTAGGGATTTTTTACAACTTCATAGCCTTCTAACTAATGCACATAGAGAAAAATCTTGAGAAACTTAGTGATGCTCACTCTTCTTCATGCCGGTTAGCCAAATACGTCTCTTTTTACATACATTCCTCTGTTCCTGAGTACCTGCACTGTGTAGCCAAATGGTTTTACAACTCATATTTTGTGAGAAAGAGACTAGTAAGAAACAACAAAAGATTGTTTGTGTGTTCTGTTCATCTACAGTAACATTTCCATTGGTTTTTGAGAAAAGCCTAGTAATATTTGTATATTCAGAAAACTGTAAAAATCTTTGTAGTTACCATTAGTTACCCCCAAGATGTGACTAACATATAAGCAAAGATGAGAAAAGAGGGCATGAACCAGATGTTGATATAAAGTAAGACAGAAATTTCACCTCAAGCGTCAAGATCAGAAAGGGATTGATGAAGCAAATCTTATCAGCGCCATAGATAGCAAAACCCTTCTACTCGCCATCCTCAAGTATTGGATGAACCAATATCGAGAATCTCTCAGAGCTCAAACTAGAGAGAAACACCAAGATGCCAGTGATTTCATCCCGCTGAAAACAGATGAATTACAAGAGAGAAACAGCTTTTTTGCACCCCTCAGGCGTTGCACGGGTCAACATTTCTTTGATAAGCTCGGCTGATACAGTTACGTCACCATCTCTAAGACACATCTTACCATCACTCAACACAACCCCGTCCTCTTTCATTTCTAAATACAACGCATCTATTTCACAATGCATGCCTTTACTACACAGCCCTGACAACATCGTACTGTACGCTACCACATCAGGCTTCACTCCTTTGAGGCCGAGACTACAAAACAAACCCCAAGCTTCTTCAACCTTACCAGCCTTGCACATCCCACGGATAACGGTAGTGTACGTGACAATATCCAGTCCCATTCCACTCTTCTCCAAATCCTCAAATATCACCAACGCTTTCTCTACCTCCCCGTTGTCACAAAGCCCACCTAACAATATGTTATAACTCCACACATCAGGAGAAACCATCTGACTAAACAACTCCTGAGCCGTATCAACCTCCCCTGCTTCAAAAAAACCTTGTACAAGAGTATTGTAAGTAACTGTATTACCAACCAAACCTCTCTTAGACATCTCCCGGAAGATCCTCATCCCATCCTCTACTCTCTTCACCTTACAAAACCCCTTAATAAGAGTGTTATAACTCACCACATCAGGCAAACACCCTCTCCCCACCATCAAACCAAACATCTCACCAGCCTCATCCACACGATCCTCCATACAAAGCCCGTTGATCAACGAACCGTAAGTCACAACATCAGGCTCTACAGACATCCTTATCATCTCCTCGTACACCTCCTTCGCCTCCAAAACCTTCCCACTCTTCACAAACGCATCCACCAACGCACTGTAAGTAACCACATTGGGAGCAACCTCCCTCTTGATCATATCGCTCAGCAGCCTCGCCGCGTCGCTCCACCTACCTAAATCACAAAGACCCTTCACCAGACAAGTGTAGGTAACAACATTAGGCCTTTCAATCCTCTCGAACAAACTCAAAGCTTCGTCAGCTCGTTTCCCCTTACACATACCATCAACAATCGTGTTGTATGAGACAACGTCAACACCATACCCTAACTCAACCGCTTTCTCAACAAAGCTCACAGCTTCGGAGACTCTGTTCTTCAGACATAGCCCGTTGACGAGAGACCCGACCGTGACCTTATCCGGGTCGAACCCGAGTTTGAGCATCTTCCCGAGGAGAGACAGAGCGAGGGAGAGTCGTGAGGAGGCGCAGAGGGAGTTGATGAGGACGTTGAAGGTGTAGAGATCGTTTCGGATCCCTAAAGTTTCCATCTTTTTGGCTAGGGAGAGGACGACGTCGTGTCGGTTTAGCTTGGCGAGGGAGGTTAGGAGCTTTGTGAAGGAGATGATTGATGGGTAGGGAGGGGATTTGACCATGCTGTTGAATGTTTCGATTATGTCGTTTGGGTTTGGGTTGTTTCTGCGGAGTCTCTCTCGGTGATCGATTGCGGTGGAGGAGGAGGCTCGTGCATAGGGAAGAGGTTTAGGTTTTTGTGGAAGGTTCCGGTGAAGTAATAATCTCTTCGCCGTCGTCGCGAGACATCTCTGCATAGTTTTTGAGGTTATTTTTTTTTAACCGTCGTTTCTCTGTTTCGGAATTTTTATGGGAGTGTTAACCGGTTTGTTTCGGTTTATATGTTTGAATGCTGAACCGAGTACTATCGAAACAGTAATCCAATTTTGTTTTAGAAACTCTCTTCAGTTTCTAGACAAGTGCTCCTCCGAGTCATGCTTACACCAACTCACGATCAGATTCCGGCCAGATTGAATCGCTCTGAAACTATGAGGTTGCAAAAACATCAACTCACGATCCACCAGAAAATCTCACAGATCACAAAAACAAATCAGCTAGAAGAGATAAGGTGGGTTCTCCTGCTAAGAAAGCCACCCTAGCCGAAAACCAGTGATAACTGTTGAGATCTCAGAAAGTTGGAGAGAGATCAGAGAGAGAGGTGTATTTTAGCATTCTATATTTTTGTGCGCAATAATGGGTTTCTTATAAGATCACACCAACAAGAGAGAAGTTAGATTTTCTTTGGGAAACGGTGTCCGGAGTCTTGTCTGTCGGTAGTATTTGGTCTCCTTTGCTCCGTCTTCGACGTCCTGTCAACGATCGGTCGATCGTCTTATCCGAACTCTGAATCCGCCTCCATCTCTAACGGTGGTTGGGTTTTAGAACAACGACGTTCTCGTTTGAAGGTTTTCGGTGGAGAGGAAGCAGTTTGCATGTCCGTTTGTGGTGTTCGGAAGGTGAAGGTTTGTTTAGATCCACTGCCGCCGGTTCTAGCTACTGGAAAGAGAGTTTCCGTCAGATTCGCCTTCACCGGCTTTTAGTTATGAAGAGCGGAGGCTAACAAAGTTTTGCGCTGCCACTTAAGAACCCGGTGTATTTTGGGTAAAGGTTACTAACGTTGGTTCCTGTGTCGAGTTCGGCGAGTTTTGCGGTCAAGGTGGGGTTGGGTCACTGCGGTAGACGAGAAATTTCTACAGCGTAGTGACGACTTTCGAGGAAAGTTAGCAAGTGTTCTCGGGTCGTGTATCTAGGATTTAATGTGGTTCAGAGTCGGAAGAGATCTCAAGGTTTGATTGAACTCTCCGGCATGATAATGGCAACGACGACAAGAGAAGGAGTTTGGAGATTGAGAGTCTCGGGTGCCTAGTAGGTAGGGCTGGGCAAAAAATCCGAATCCGAAAAACCGAACCGAACCCGATCCGAAAAAGTAGCACCGAACCCGAACCAAAATTGATTAAATATCCGAACGGGTTCAAAATATCGGTATTTAAAGAACCGAAACCGAATCCGATCCGAACTGAAATATTTTGGATACCCGAATATATCCGAAATAAATTTATATACTTAAATATATACATTATTTTTATATATAATGTATATTAAAAATATATAAGATACCTTTAAGTTTTTCAAAATACTCGGAAAATATATGTAAATAGTCAAAAGTAAATGTTTAAAATAGCTAAAGTATACTGAAAACACCAAAATAGTTAAATATCTATTGATTCTTTATCCAAATATTCAAAGAAAACCAATTTATATGTTAAATTAAGGTATTTTGACATATATATTATGAAAATTTATATGTAATATATTATCTTTCTTATAGATTTTGAAAATTTAAAGTATATAATGAATTTTGAAAATTTAAAAACATTTTAAATTGGTTATCCGAACCCGAACCAAACCCGCAAAGATCCGAACCGAACCCGAACCAAAATTTAGAAATATTCGAATGGAGCTGAAATCTTTGACCCCAAAAACCCGAAACCCGAATGGACTGAACCGAAACCCGAATGGGTACCCGAACGCCCAGTCCTACTAGTAGGTGACTCGTATGGAGTGGGATGAGCTCTCGGCGAGGCCGATGATGCTCTCTGTGACAGGATCGCCGGTGTGACGCCGTGCAAGACTAAGACGGAACCTGGCGGGATGAGACAAGAAGAGGAATGACGACACGTGTCACGGGCAGTTTCGGGCAGTGTCGGTCCTAGATCTGGGTATTTCGGGTTTATGGGCGTTTGGGCCTAAGCCCAGTTTCTTTTTGTTGTTGGGTTTGAGTTTTTGGTTTGTGGACCGTCGGACCGTTGTAATTTCGTGGACTTGGCCCATTTTATTTAATAAAAACCATTGACGGAAAAAAAAAACAAGTTTCTTATAAAGAATTCCATTCAAAAAATGTTTCTTTTACCAATCAAAATCTTTAGTACCACCACTTCAGTTTGAAATATTTCTTGAACTAATTAAGAAATATTTTTTCTTAATTTTCTTTTGCTGTTATAGACATTAAAAAAAAGATCGATGGTATCCGATGGTTTCCCTTGGACCGGGACTGTTGTGTGTCAATCCCATAGAGCATGCCCAAAACATGATGTTCCTTCACAAATTTAAAATTAAATGATCAATTTACTAATCACTGATTTTCTTATTATGTAATATTAATCGTGTGTATTGGTTATTGAGGAAAATATATAGTCTGTTGTTCTTTTCACACAAACAAATTATCAAAAATAAAGTATAGTATTCCCAACAAAAGAGATGAACTTGTATAATTTATTCGTGAAAATATAATATAACTCGTAATACATAATTTGTATCTCCTAGCTAACTGCAAATGCAAATACATGTGATGGTCGAAAAACTCAAATTCGGTACATTGAATCTTACATATATAATTATATTGAATCTTACATAGTTTGAGGTTAAAATCCAAACACATGTATAAGTTGCCCTGCAATAGTCAAATGTATTATTACTTATATAACATGTGATCTTCCAAATTATGTTTAAGATAGTGTCTTTTCTAATAGCTAATGACTTCGAGGAAAAAAAATGATGTTACCTTTTATATATTGTCTTTTCTGCCTCCCTTGAATTAAACATTATAATTAAAAATTCCTTACGACAAAGCTTGCTTTTGTTTTGTTTTGTTTTGTTTTTCTTGGACAAAGCATGCTTTGGTTATCTTCCTTTTCCGGCGGCTTATATCTCTCTCTATATATGTATATTCTCGATCCAACATGTCATAAGCTCAAAAAAATTTACAACTACATTGAGGTTCTTCAAGCCATGCATTTTACTTATCTTTTACACTCATTTACATACCTAATATATCTGGGTTTCCCTCTTTCGAGCTTCGTGCAAGTTGTTTCTCATCAACAACAGCTGAAATAATGGTAAGTCAATCTAAATTAAACTCAGTTGGTAAATTAATTATGAATATTTTGGATGTATTTATAAAAATGTGCAAGTCAATTCATATTAAACTGTGGTTTATATATAATTCACAAGTTAAACATGTCTTTCTCAAAATACGTTCTTGTGCGCTTTTTCTTTTCTTTTCTTATAATGGAAATGTGTTGGTAGTGTCGAATAAATTGAAAGACTTCACGATCTCTTTGATTTGGCTTTGTAAGTAATCCAATTGTGAATACATAGGAGTATCAAAAAATTTCTAATATTCTTTTTGGATTCACTTTATTAATTTTAAAGAAAATTTAGAAACGAATAATTTTTATGTGACTTAAACCAAACAAAACCAAAAAAAAAGCAAAAGAAAGAAAATGAGAGACATGAATCGGGTATACATCAAAGTATGAATAAAGAAACTAGAAGTATAAATTCTTATTAAACTATATATATATACTTTAAAAATTAATACTAAATAAATTAATAAATACGATGAATTAATAAATTTATCCGGGATTGTACCGGCGTAAAAGATAATATAATTCAACAAGATAATATTATTTAGAAACTCTTAGATAAATATATAGTCTCATTAAAATCATAAATTAATAATTATCATATATATATATATATATTTTATATATACATACATAAATATTATTTTGTTTATCTATATTAAAAATGTATTCCATTTCTAACTTTATTTGTTTTATTTTTCTATTGAACTACACATAAACGTAAATTTGTGTTCTATAATATTCATTTATCATACACAATATATCAAATCTATAAAGTTTAGCCATGAATGAAATATTCTTTTCATTTTTCTAAAGTAAAAATATTTTAAAAATATAAATTAAAAGTTTTTTTAAAAATTAATATCTCTATACATTAATAAATTATCATAAGTCTCAATTTTATTAATTTATGAAAAAATTACTATATTTCTCCCTTGCTACAAGGATTGGTTTCACATTTAAACCATCATTCATATGGATATACATTCATGATCCATACAAACATAGATACATATACATGCATATATGCCTGCATACACGCAATTTTTGCAATGCATATATTATATACATTTAATACAATACTGAAACAAGAATCATCGAGATAAAATACCATATTATTTAAGTTTTTTTCGATAAACTTTATCGGCTGATCTGGTCGGTTCCGAAAGGAGCGCATTTAGTATTATAGAGTGAATTAACCTGAAATCGTACCATGCTGCCTATCCGAATTCAAAATACCTTACAACTAATGTCAGGGAATTGAGTGGCCATAGTTGTTATATGCCAACATGCAAACCACTTGGAGCGATACCCTGTTCTTTAGGTCTTTATTATGTACAAAACCTCTATATATCGGGAAATAACTCCATGTTCTTTCCAACTTAATTATAAACTGGTCTCCACCATCATTAGATCACAGCACTAGTGTGCATGTATATTTCACATATATTCATCTTGCATCCTCTTCTTTTTTATCACTATTTCCAGAGATCAATCTGATAACTCGAAGAACTAAAACCAGCATGAGCATTTGCATGCTCTTCTCCCATATCGAAAACCCTTTCCGAATCATTCTCCAGCAGATTCATTCCCTGATGCATTTGATAATCAGTGTTTCTTGCGTCCATCTTGTTGTTATTTTGATGAGTAGAAGCAGAAGCTGGGGCTGCAACCTCCTCGTTGCTTAGCTGTGAAGCAACGAACTTATCGAGAACTCTCCAATCGGTATTCACTTGGTCATCTTGATCGTAATAAACAGATCTAAAACTTTGACTCCCTTGTTGAAATTGTTCCTGGTGAGTGAGAGTTGATGATTGCTGCAACTTACCAATATTTCTTGTGTTATTACCGTTGTTGCTTGATCCATAAGGTAGAGAGTTGCAGTTACTGTTAGGGGTTTCAAGCTGGGGAATCTGGTGGAAAATAGATTCATGAAGATGATGATTTTGTTGTTGATGTTGTACCATGTGATTGTAATGTAGCTCCAACTCTTTCTTGCATTGCAAGTTAGGATTGTTGTTGTGTGTACAAGCTGAAGACGCATTGAGGCCATAGGGAAATGGCTGCTGGTGATGATGATGATTGTGAAGAGTCCGACTTGGGGGGTTGGAATGGAGCTCGGAGGCCATGAAAGAGAGATGGTCGTCGTACCAATTAGAAGGCGAAGATTCATAATCTTCCATTCTCCTCATTGTTGCCGCCAATCTCTTTTTGAAGACCCTACACACCACCCATCCTTCTTCCTGCACATAAATATCACATGTACATCACCTCAAATAGTGATTAGATATTCAGGAAAGTGAACGGTGACATGTTAATTGGCATGTTAACTGTAGTGGACAATGAAATTTGAATTTGGATATGATGACAAATTTAGTGAACTTTTAATATGTAAGTTATGTTTATGATTGTAAACTTTAGTACACTTTGGATCGAAAAGGGAACAGCGGTTCTCATTTGTAACATGCTTGCCTTGCACTTGTTATAACATGTAAGATAAAGATCATCGACATTGATGATCTCTCAAAGAATTTCTTATCAATATAAATAAATAAGAAAGAGAGAGAGAGAGTGTGTGTGTATGAGAGATTATATTTTTTTAGAGACTCTTTATTTGTCAATTTCTTAGTAACTCACATTATTTAACAATTTAAAGTTGGGATGGGACGACTTATGCTTGTTTTGTTGGTTAAAAGACTCATGCATGTTCTTAACATTGTTAACAAATGCTGATGCTCTAAGAACTTTTATGAAAGGTTAAGGATGGACTTTGGATAAACTGCATCCGACATAGAGACGCTATGCGCATGTCTTGTAAAATATTTTGGAGATATTTTTCTTGTAAAATTAAACTAGATATGATTTAATGATTTTCTTGGATCAATATACATACCTGAGGAGCTCCATTTTCATTGATTTCTAAACGATACTCGTGCATGATCCAGTCCGATTTCTGTCCATTTGGGGCTCTTCCTTTGTAAAACACGAGTGTTTTCCTCATACCGATAAGACCATGTCTCAAATATATAGACTTGTCTCTTCCAGTGGCTTTCCAGAATCCTGCTTTTGTCGCTCTATTGGTTCGAGTTCCCGTGGGATACTTCTTGTCTTTATGGCTAAAGAAGTACCATTCACTTTGCTCTTCGTTTCCTATTTTGCATAACTCTATAGTTTTATAAAAAAACATAACAATTAAGCCTTTCTATAAATTAACAAGGATCATTACAGAGAAATAACATGATTTCCGGACCAAACCTTGAAGATCCCATGGCTCAATCTTGTAGAGATCAACGTCTTTGATGAAATCGATTTCTATTCTCTTTGATGCAACCTTTTTCCTTAGGTAGTAGTCTACAAGTTCTTCATCGGTTGGATGAAACCTGAAGCCAGGAGGTACACGTGTAAAGGAATCCATCCTTTAATCGTTATACTCGATCTCGGTAGGTATTGAGATTAACCTGCTTAAGATATGAAAACATTGAATGTTCAATTTTCCATCAATGAAGAATTGCTATAGAACGCTTTAATATATGATCTAGTGATAGATCGTTTCAACTAATTCTCAGAAACTAACAAGGGTTTATAGCTCCGTTTAGCTTACAGACAATATGATAAACAATATAACTTAAACACATGTGATCTAGTGATAGATCGTCTCAACTAAAATTTCCGGAAACTAATTAGGGTTATGGCTCGGACTTATAGACATATGGTAAACAAGTACAAGTAAAACATAGTGAATGTGCACACATGAACATTATATTATATTATGCATTCATTTGTGTCAAGGATTTTCCAGCTAACTATATTGTGATTACAAGTTAGTGTCTTTATATCTTTTCGGAAACAAAAAAAAACTATATACGTACATCTTAAGAAAGATGGAAAATACAAATATCCGATTAACCCCATCAAATGAGATTAGATTCATAGTACTCTTGAACATGGAAGAGAAATAAATAAAATAATCAATGGTTTCTTATTAACATATGGTAGTTATCAAAAGAAAAAGAAAGGATATGGTAATAGAATGAAGAATTATCCCGTCTTAAAATCATGCTAGATATAATGAAAACTGCATATGTGAACTTCTTGGTATCTCAAGGCTGATCATCTCTTTTTATTTTTTTGATCAAAAAAGGCTGATCATCTCATAAAAGTTAATTTTTCTCAGTAATATCTTAGGGAAATCATCTGCTTTCATGTATTTTGCTTAGCTTGTAACAACGGCAAAATTGAGTAGGATGAGAGGACAATAAATCATGATGATGATCATATTTATCATGATAATGGTTTAAAAAGGTAACAAGTTCCAAGAGAAAAAGGTAAATATCTGACTTAAGAAAAACCCAAAACTTAGAGACAGAGAGATGATCAAAGATTGAGTATAACCTTCAAAGAAAGTTAGGCTCTATACATTAGCAAGCTCGAATACAGGCAAATTCAACTCAAACCTTTTAAAAAAGATCCAAGTCTGAGTTATTGTATGTGACTAGATTCTACTGAATCTTCTCTTTTACTAGTAAAGATCGACCACTTCATGAAATACACTATAAAGTTAGGCTAGAGAGAGATGGCTAACCCTAAAGGAGATGTTGTGCAAATGGAGAAGATTTGACAGTTATCATCAGGAATAGCAACCGGAAAGAGATCGAATCCCAAGAGAAAGTTAAGAAAGGGAGAGACGATAGGAAAAGAGAAAAGAAGTAGGATTAAATAAAATCAGATGATGATGGAGGAAGAGAGAAGACACAAGAATAAAAAGTAGACAACCGTGTCCTAATATTTTTTGAATGAAACCGGTGTCCTAATAATCTATACTCTCTCTCTCTCTCTCTCTCTCTCTCTCCTCTCTCTCTCTCTCTCTCTCTCTCTCTCTCTCTCTCTCTCTCTCTCTCTCTCTCTCTCTCTCTCTCTCTCTCTCTCTCTCTCTCTCTCTCTCTCTCTGTCATTCTCAATCATAGTCAATGTCCTTTAACCTCAACTGAAATATCTTTTTATGCAAAAGCTTCGGAGAAATGAGAGGCGGATAAGAGGGCTCAAGCAAGATTTTGAGACAGAGAGATGGATGTCAACCTCTATTACCCATCCACCAGCTCTTGATGGAGACCGGCTAAAGTGTAAAGAAAGATCTATTTCTTGACGAGCATTCACTATTTTTTCATAAACACAACATATCGTGGTGCATCCCGTTCCATCTAGTCTAGAGTTATCATCTTGGCCGATAATTCATGTATCATATGTTGGTCAAATAAAATATCGGAAGTTCTATGGTTTCTACTATATGTTAATGATTTTAACTTTTATGATAACGATGAATATATAGTGGCCCACTAACATACTTTTTGTACAAGGAGCACATAAAAAGAAGAAAATCAAAATATTAATAATAAAAATAAAATAATATATATATATATATATATATATATATGAGTTTGGTTTAGTGTTAAATTTTAATGTTTAGGGTTTAATATTTAGGAGATGGATTACAGATTTAAGGTTTAGAGTAATTAGTTATTTTAACCTTTAATTAATGATAATTCTAAGGTATTGTCCTTTGTCCCCAATGGATATTGTATATATACATAATGTTACTGTTCGAACTCCCCCCCCCTCCCCCCCCAATTATTTACTCTTTGGTTTTTGTAAATCTAATGCATATTTAGGAAATGTAGGTCGATATTTTATTTTGAAATTATTATCTTTGAAATAAAGAAAAATATCGATTGGTTACAATTTTCTCCATTGAATTGTATATGTGGATATCATCTCTCTGAGCTGTTAAATTGTACACATAAGACATAACATAAATTGATGCTACCAATACTATATACAGTTTAAAGATATAAACAATCTGATACGAAAAGTTTCGTATTAATTAAATTACATTTATAATGTTATAACATTTGAATAATATAACAAAGAAAAAAATAAAGTTATATAAATATATTTTGTTAAATTGTCTAGAAGAATTTTTTTTTTGTAACAGAAATTGTCTAGAAGAATTGCTAGCTATATTACAAATGATTACCGAGATGCAGCAACTGAACACACAATTAACAGTTTCCAAAAACAACCTAACAACAACGACAAAAATATCCCAAAGATCCACGATAAACAAACTGTTTGAAATTATGAAAAAATATTGCATGCCGTCAAAGAGTTTCATGTTTCAAATTGTCGACCAAACTTATCTGTTGGCCATTTTTTGTTTCTTTAAGCTTTCTCACATATCGCATATTTGACGAGTAAATTTCACGACGCCACAAGTTTACTTCCTGCGGCAGTAACACTAAGATCTTTTACTTTCAGCGTCGCAGAGATATTTATTTGTGGAATTCAAACAAAAGATTCGAAAGACTTCGAAAGTCTTTATTTATGCAAATTCAAAAGTCACTTTCAAAATATTTATGGTCATATGTATGCATTTTGTATTCATATGATCATTTCCAGCGAAAGTAAGTGTGGAGATCAGATACCTTAATCATTGTCAAAGTGCGTGTATCTCCTTCAAGACTACCCAGTTATATATATATATATATATATCCAATGAAATTAATGTTGGGATTTAGTGAGTCCATGTCTTTATTGATTCAATTATATTATGATATTGTCTTTGGGTTTTAGAAGTAAGTTCGTATGGATTTATTTTTGATTTTTTTTCCAAAATATTTCGTAATAATTTGAATTGGACATCTCTTTATATATTATATTCTCTTTTATTTAATTTTCGATGTGAAACTTAGATTGACATTTCTCACGCTCCCTTCAAATTAAGGACTACATTTATCTCGTGTTCTTTCCTCCAGCGAATTGAGGATTATCCTCCCACAACTGAACTCTCATTTATCTATTTTTCGAATCTCGTGTCCTTTCCTCCCGTGAATGTCAATCTAAGTCTTACATCGGAAATTGGATAATGAGAGTCTAATATATAAAAGATGTCCAATTCTAATTAGTGCAAGTTTTTTGGAAAGGAAAGCAAAAGTAAATTTATGCGGGTTTGCCTCTAAGACCAAAGACAATAACGTACTAATCGGATGATATATAGGTTTACATGGTCTTTAACAAACCCAATAATTGGTATCAGAGCGATTTGATGAAGATCTTCAAGAAGACTAAAATACACTTTGAATAGAAATGAGACCTTTCAAGTCGGAAGAAGAGGTATGTGGTAGAAACATGAAAAGATCATGGAATCTATGATGTTGTGGGAGAACATTCCCAAAAGAACGAGATGTTACGAAAGACACATTTTCAAAGAAATATTGTGATTACTGGTATAAGGTGGTGCCAAGATGATCCCCTGAAGGAAAAATACACTAGATGAAGGTGGTTCTTAGTTTGAGAGGAAATGTTAAATATAAAGAGATATTCAATTCTAATTAGTAAAAAAAAAAATTGGGGAAGAATCCAAAAATAAATTCATGCGGACCAGCTTCTTAAATTCAAAATAGATAATATCATAATAATCAGATAATATAGATTTAGATATGGACTTTCACAATCACAATAATCACTAAGTAATATATACATAAGATAATTTTTAAAGGTAATTTTTGTATTGTATGCTACTATTATTTTATTCACACATTCGTTTTTTTTCCTTTTTCTTTTATATATATTCAAACATTCTATTAGAACATCCTTTGGAAAATCAAAATATTCGGATGGAAGTATACCAGCTAGCGTCCGTTTTGGTTCGATTAATTTGATAAACACAATCTCGAGAAGAAAACTTGAAAGTTTTGACTCGAGTTATAGTCTTCACCCAAAATCAATTTGACAAGTTTGTAACTTTTTCTATATTTTGACAAGATTGTATCCGAATTTCTTCTTTTCTATAATTTGATAAATTTGTATGCATTTTGATAAGCTGTGAGTCAACCAGTAATAGTGTACTTTGGGGCTCACATATGAAAGTTGCTGACGTGGTGGCTGACGGTCCGGCGTGAGATAGGCTTCGATCATTAATCTCACAGTTTGTTCTTGGGTCGTGTGGGTCCCATCCTGTTTTCTCGTTTTCTTCATATGATTTTTTACAAGTTGTAACAAAGCTACCCAACAAGAAAAATTACTTTGGCAAAAAATGTCATGAAAATTTATAAGATTTATATCAATTTCAACTATAAATTATAAAAGTTTTGATGACTTATAAGTCTCCAGCTTATTATAATGAGAAATAATAAAAAAGTTAGGACAGTTCTAAGAAAAATAAAAATAAAGAAAAACTACATTAATTTTCTTTTGGTAACTAACCAACTAACAAATATATAAGATAAAATATTTTGAAATCCAAATTCGCGTATGATATATACATATATATAATACAGTATAGCTTTAGGTTAGGGATGTTCTGCGGCTGAGATTATGGACTTTAGGGCAAAGGTTTATTTTTCTGCTGAACTAAAATCACAACTACAGCGAAATGGCAATGGAGTTTATTCTTATTTAATATGTGCGTTGTTGAAACGAAGCATAGAAGTGAAGCAAAAGCAAAGTCCATGATCCTAGAAAGTAGAAAGTATCATTTTCTTATCCCACCTTGTCTCTTGTCGATTACCTATTTGACATTGGGACTAAATTATTATTATATATTCCACACTTAATGCTATTTTATACTCATGTGTATATATAAAAATAACAATGTAAGTTTTGATGAGTTCCTATTGGCCACCAACCATAAGTGGGATAATTAATCATATATGACTAATTCTATATATTTAATTTAAAATATTTATGATCATTTCTTATTAAATTTATACAGTATTCTCTGATGTTTTTTGTTTCTATTTTATTCACAACACTAAATCTAAAACCATGCATTATACTGACAAAAATGCCAAAATTGTTTTTCGTGTAGATCCTGCTGAAATTTCACGCTATAGTTATGAATTACGAAGTATTATAAATGAATCCATTGATATTTTTATAGTTTAATGTGTACTCAATGTTATGTTTTTTTAGGGCTGTATTATAAAGAAAAATTACAGATATATCTTAAGGAAACTTTTGGACCAAATTTGATGTAAAAAAAAAGAGGGCTGCACTTGTTGAGCCAGGCCCTTTTACAAATGTTAATTTAGAACCTAAAACATATGGCGTTGAAAAGATGGTGTATCAGCACGTTTGGAAAAAGAAAAATTAAAGAAGATGAATTCAATATTTATACTATATTTGGTGAACGAAATAGTATAATATATATTCTATAATTTAACTATTTATCTAAGGTTACCGTACTATTTGAGACATATTTCTATACTATTTCTTAAAAATGTAATAATCTGGTGACTGTCAATATTTGAAAACGGGAGAAATTGTTTATAACTCGGATGTGGGTTGACATTTTCGGGTTAGGATATAGTTTTATCATATGGGTTGAGTTTCACTAACTCATCCTTATTACTCTATTACTTGTATTACTGATATGACCCCATCTATATTGTAATTAGTATATTCTATTCAATAATATAGTAGTACAACATCTATATAACCTTGCTACTAAAGTCCCATGAATTATTGAACGAGAACTAAAGTTTAATTTCTCGTACACTCTAAATGTACTATACTATATCCACCATGTAGTATAGTATTATGAACCTGGTGAATGTCATTATTTGAAAACAGGGGAAACAGTTTATATCTCAGATGTGGGTTGACATTTCCAGGTTAGAGTTTAGTGTTATCATCTGGGTTGGGGTTTCAATGACTCACCCTCGTTGCTCCGTTACTTGTATTAGTGATATGAACCCATCCATGTTGTTGCGTCAGCCTATTCTATTCAATAATATAGTAGTACAACATTCAGATAACCTTACTACTAAAGTCTCCTGAATTATTGAATGAGAACTAAAGTTTAGTTTCATGTACACTCTAAAATTACTATACTATATCCACCATGTAATATATTATTATGAATCTGGTAAATGTCATTATTTGAAAATGGGAGAAACTATTTAAATCTCGGATGTGGGTTGACATTTCCAAGTTAGGGTTTGGTGTTATCATGAATTCCATTCTATTCAATAATTGAATAGTACAACATTCATATAATCTTGCTACTAAAGTCTCCACAATTATTGAACGAGAACTAAAGTTTAGTTCCTCGTACACTCTAAGAGTACTATATTATATCCACCATGTAGTATTAGTATTATGAATCTGGTTAATGTCATTATTTGAAAATGGGGGAAACTATTTATATCTCGGATGTGGATTGACATTTCTAAGTTTGGGTTTAGTGATAACAATTTAGGGTTTAGTATTTAAAAGTTGGGTCTGAGTCAATTTTTTCTATACTATTTATAAATGTTCTATACTATGTGTTTATGTTGAGAATATTGGTAGCATCTTATATAAATTTTGTTTGAGTTTATAGTTCACTTATTTGAGTTTAGATTTAGTAACTAGAGGATTTGTCTAGGTTTTAATATTTAATTGGGTGGGTAAAATTTAATATCTATGTTCTATATTATGGCTGATAAATTTTAAATATATAATAAAAATTTATAGATTACATTTGGTTTATAGTTTACTGATTAGGATATATATTTACTAATTAGAGGTAAAATACTGATGTGGATGATTTTGGTATTGTCGATAAAAATAATGTGCACTAGATTTTGACCGGGAAAAGTGCCTATTCCAACCCGAACAATTTCGATCGTGCCAAATACAATCCGAACAAATAATTAGTGCCAAATACGATCTGAACTTAACTAAAATTCAAAAAACCTACCCGAACTTCTTAAAATATACCTAAATCTACATTGACTCTAACAGAAGTTAGTCAACCGTTAACAAAATAAAACGACGTCGTTTTGATACACGGTGAAAAGTGCATATTTCGACCGGGAAAAGTGCATATTCCAACCCGAACAATTTCGATCGTGCCAAATACAATCCGAACAAATGACCAGTGCCAAATACGACCTGAACTTAATTAAAATTCAAAAAACCTACCCGAACTTCTTAAAATATGCCTAAATCTACATTGACTCTAACAGAAGTTAGTCAACCGTTAACAAAATAAAACAACGTCATTTTGATACACGGTGAAAAGTGCATATTTCGACCCAAACAATTTCGGTGGTGCCAAATACGATCCGAACACATGGTCAGTGCCAGATACGACATGAACTCAATTATAATTAAAAAATTACATGAACTTTTTAAAATATGCATAAATCTACATTGACTCTAACATAAATTAGTCAACTGTTAACAAGATAAAACGACGTTGTTTTGATATATATATTATTAATATATGTTCATTCCAAGACTTAAACAATAATGTGGTACCTTTTTAAAGAGGTACATTAACAACTAGACAAAAATAACTTTTTGAAATATTGTTACAAATTTGAAATTTATATAAACTACTATTTTTTCTTCATCGTATTCAATTTTAAAACTTTGGTGATAATTTTTTCTGATTTATATAAATACATAACATGTTTTCACTTATCATATCTTTAATAAACTTATATCTTACTAAATATAAATAATAAAATATTTATAATTACACAATCTTAGATATACCTAAAATTTTAAAGTTATTTATAAAAAAATTCTTATATAGATTATTTTTATTTTTAAAACTTAAGTGGATTTTTTTCAAATTTAATATTATATATTTTGAAATTTTGTTCAAAAATGTTAAGAGGCCTTTTTACCTTCACTAAGATATCTTGTTCAAAATAAATATTAGACATATTACACAATAACTAAAATATATATAAACAATCACCAAAGTTTTAAATTGGATAAGATGAAAAAAAATTTTAGTTTATATAATTTCAAATGTCTAAAAATATTTCAAAAAGTTATTTTAGTCTAGTCGTTAATGTACCATTTTAAAAGGGTACCACGACACGGATTTGAGTCCTGTAATAAAGATGTATTAAAAATATATATATATTTATATATATATATATATCAAAACGACATCGTTTTATTTTATTAACAATTGACTAATTTCTGTTAGAGTCAATATAGATTTAGGCATATTTTAAAAAATTCAGCTAATTTTTTTCTTATTATAATTGAGTCCACGTCGTGTTTGGCACCGACCATGTGTTTGGATTGTATTTGGCACCACCGAAATTATTTGGATCGAAATAGGCATTTTTTCTTGTATATGAAAACGATATCGTTTTATTTTTTTAACGGTTGACTAATTTCTGTTAGAGTCAATGTAGATTTAGGCACGTTTTAAGAAGTTCGGGTAGTTTTTTTGAATTTTAGTTAAGTTCAGGTCGTATTTGGCACTGACCATTTGTTCGAGTGGTATTTGGCACGATCGAAATTGTTCGGGTTGGAATAGTCACTTTTCTCAAATCTACATCTTATTTAGTTGACATCATACGTAAGTGTCTCATTCACCATATATTCATTTTGGTCACATCATCTCTAACAACATAAAAGTCACTCGATGGTTACAGGGTAGAACCGGATAATAATTGGTATAAATGTTAGTTATTATATTATGTCAAAATCAATGACATGTATTTAATTTTAATTATGATTTAGGTTATTGAGCAAATAAGCCCTTAAAGATATTTGTACATAAATAATTATGTTTAAGCCGACCTGTTGACTCCCGTAGTCTAATATCTAGCGCACGAAAAAAGAAAAAAACACATGCACACCAACCTTCATTATTGCAACTTTGGCAGCTGAAGCCGTGATGACAAATAGGGACAAGTTAATGCATTTTTAATTTAAATAATAATTTAACTACCATATATTTATATACAAAAGTAAAATGTAAATAGAAAATGAAGGATATAATGATTCCATATTGGTTTGTATGTCTTCTTCGGATCAATGATATTAAATTATCAAGCATGGCAGTAATTATGAGATAAAGAAATGGGAACAAGTTAACCATTTCCTCATGAAACTAAATAAATAAATTTGTTTGGCCAGTTAGTTACTGATCTCTGAAAAACAATTAAAGTTTATTTTAGGACAATTCTTCTAAACAGACTTTTTAAGTTTTTGTTCCAAAAAAAATAACCCCTCAAACTGATAGTCACAAATATAACCTTCATTAATAATTTAAAAGAGTACATTACCTTTATCTAATAAACAATTAAATAATAAAAAATTAAAAAAAAATACTAAGATAGTAAGTAAAATATTTAGGAAAGACTTTCTGAAAATTTAATATTTAATTAAAAATAAAATGTTAGGATAGCAAATAAAATGTTTAGGAAGTGCTTCCTGAAAATTAAATGTTTAATAATTTTAGGATAGCAAGTAAAAATGTATATATTAACAAATTTACATATATATAATTTTTTGTCAACTTACATATATATCATATTTATGATAGCAAATAAAATATTTAGGAAGGACTTCATAAAAATATAATGTTTAATTGAAAATATAATATTTAGGAAGAATTTCCTGAAAATTAATATTTAACTAAAAAGAAAAAAGAAAAAACTAAAAAGAAAAAATGTTAGAATAACAAGTAAAATATTTAGGAATTTTTTTCTGAAAACTTAATAGTGAAAAAGGAAAAAAATGTTAGGATAACAAGAAAAGTGTATATTAACAAACTTTCATATATATATATATATCATATTATGATAGCAATTAAAATATTATGATATCCAACTTCTTTTAGGATTTTGAGCAAATTCACTCTAAAATATTTAGGAAGGATTTCTTGAAAATTTAATATTTAATTAAATAGGAAAAAACATTTGGATTCTTAAGAGAATGAAAATGGAACATATTTGATTCTGAATATATTAAGAATAGTGATTTACCAGCTAGACTACGGTAGAATATTGTTAAGTTAGAGAAATCTTTATGGATCCTCTGATCAAACTGAGTGAAATGCATTTAGCATTGTTAGAGAAGATGATATACATCTTCATCGCTAGGATCATTGTAACAGTGAGGAAAAATGCAGCATTGTTTCTATTATGTAACATTATTCATAGCCAAAACTTAATTGTATATATCAACAAATTTACATATTTACCATATTTAGGATATTGTGTAAAATATAGGATGAGCTTTCAAAGTAAATATGTTGGTTGTTGAAAGGACTTGGCCTCCACAATTACTATTAAACACATTAAAAGCTCCAACCATATACTTGAACAGGCTTATAGTGAGAACCGGCTTGCAAACTACAAGAATGAGTAAATTTTTAGAATTAAACAGTAGACATGCTTTGTATGCATAGTCGCTTAGATGAGGTCCGACAAAAGCTTGAGTTGATGGTAATAAACGGAATGCTCTCTTGATATTTTGCAAGTCTAAGAGAGTAGATGATGTGATGAAACTCTTGAGTGAGATGTCTCGAAGAGAATTAATAGAGTCTCTTACGACAGTTATTCAATGTTGTTTTAAGTAGGCAAATTAGACGTATGCTCAAGAAATTTTCAGATAAATTCTTTTATTTTGTATCCAATCCATCACTGTTTGTATTATTACTGGAACAGTTTTGTAATAATGTCTTAGAAAACCAGAAAAGAAAAAAAAAAGACTTCGAAGTTATTCAGAACATAGATCTCCATGAATACCACTTGAGTCTAACCTGAAACCAAAGAGGAGGAACACCAAGAACTCCTCTCTGCATCCTCGGATCAAACACATCGAAATGTGCTTTACTCAACGAATCCAGAAGAACCTGTACCGGCACAGAATGAAGCAGAACCGGTTTAGCTTCCGCAGGAACTTTTCCCACCAGCTCGCGGGCTTTCAAGAGATGTACATTGGCAACAGACGCAATCTCAAACACCACATTGCACAGCCCTTCTCTCGAATCATTATCCAAAAGAATCTCAGACCTTCCACCTTGTTTCACAAGCAGCCCGTGCTTCTCAGCGAGTTCCACAGGGATGTAATTGTGGTGACGGTTTCTAGTACAGTGGTAAGGTAACGACTTCAGCAGCAAGACAAGACCACTGGCTTTACCAATGTGCGAAGCCGCGTGGTCCGCTGCTGTCGAGCTGATCCCACCTGCTTGGAGAGTGTTGTACAGAAGAGTAGAAACCGTGTCTTCCGCGTATCTCTCAAGCTCCTCGACGCTCTCCGGTATATCGTCAGCCTCTCTCTGAGCATCTCGGATTCTAGCTTCCACCGAGCGTTTAAGCCACGGTTTGCTGATGCTATGCTCTGATATGGCCCAAGAGAGAGCTTGTGCAGCTGGGTGGTTAACTGTTTTCTTCGTGTAGAGCTTGTCGATGGCTTCTTGCCACCAGAGCAAACGCATCAAGCCGATTTTGGGATCTGATGCAACGTCCATGGCTCTTGCGGTTTCCACGTTGAAAGCGCGGAGTGCGAAGGCGGGTTTACGCATCTCGGGTGGGAGTTCAAGGAGACAGAGGTAGTGATGGTAGTCGTAGTTACGGACTTGTTGTACACAGTAAGAGAATGCTGAACGCAAACTACTCGATCCTCCTCGTGGTCCGTTCATCAGATTAAGCTTTAAAGGGTACTCTTTTCTCTTCTTCTGCAAATCATTCAGACCACAAACAAGATCAGTTGATACAAATCCGACAATGCAACAGTAAACCCAGAGTCCATCTAAGAACACTAGAGCTGATTCTCAAACGATCACTAACAAAAAATGAAAAGAAGTCTCGTTCAGGAATTAACACAAACACCTGGTGGGCAACGCACTAGACTAGGCATTTAACAGAAAAGTACGAACCTTTCAACACAAAATGAGCAATAGACTAACGGGTAACCTAGGAACAAAACATGAAGCTACGAGTGAGATTCTACAAGCAGCCGATTTGAAATCGCTAGAAACCATAAATGTTGTTCTGTGATAACGAAATGAGGAAGAAACTACCTGAACTTAAGGAACACTGAGATCCGGCTGTCGGAATCGGAAGATCTGTCGGAACGGAATCTTAGTATCCAAATCGGAAATTGTCGATCTTTGTACCTGAAAATGGACATGGAACTCGGGAACAATCGTGTGCCGGAGAGGTGTCGATTGGGCAATGTAGACAAACGTCGTCGTTTGTGTAAAGAACTATAGTTAATTCATTATGATAAATTTGAGGGACCCTAAATTTGAAGTATCTTATTTATCATTTAAATTTGAAAATATAATGTCAAATATTTTTAGATAAATACCTTGACACTAGCACTAATTTATAATAAAAGTTTAGCACAGGAAATATTTTTTTTGGACAAATCTCTAAAATATCACTTTTTAAGTTTTTATCACAAAAATAACACTCAAAAAATAAAATGACCAAAAAATCACATTTTTGTTTTGAAAATTTTCATTTTTTTTATTTTTAAAAATTTGAATACATTCCTAAAACTCCACCTTTAAACCCTAAGTCTTAGATTAATTAACCCAATGGTTATAAATGCATATTTATTCTTCAATAAAACCTTTTTTGGTCATTTTCTTCTTTATGATGTTATTTTTCTGACAAAAACTTGGTTTGATGCTATTTTGTCTTTTTCTCAATTTTTTACTATAATAGCATTAAAATATATTTTTACTTCTCTCTAGAAATTTTGGCAAAAGATTTTAAAGCATAAATTTAACAACCAAATTAATATTGAATAACAAACTTGATTTAATAATCAAATTCATTGTAAGCTTTTTCAATTCTAATTTATTTCTAATGTAAATTAAATTTTTGACATGTTTTATTCCTAATCTACTTATTAATCACGTACTCAAACTCCACTTTCAACATTTAGATTTGTATTTAATAATTAAAATTTAGAGTTTATTATTAAAAGTTAAGATTAAAATTTAAGGATTAAAGTAAATTTGTATTTGTCTTGTCATAGTCTTGTTATTTTGGAAAATTTTATCATTGAGTTTACTATTGAGTACTACTTTGTGAATAAACTTTAGAAAGTGCTACTTTAGATAAGCTTTAAAATGATATTTTAGCTATTTGACCTTTTTTTTAAATGTCTGTTTTATATGTGATCAAATATTTTTGTGGGGAAATTGGGCAAAATAGGCTATGTTGAAAATAGATTTTCCATATATACTTTTGGTCGATTTTTATGTGCTGAATAATTATGCGCATAATATAATTAATCAGTCGATTAAGTATGTACTGAATAATAATGTCGAATCAATCATAATCGGGCGATTGGCTTGCATAGAACATTGTAGTGGCCGCGAACACGGTCGTGTAGCTGCGAACACGGCCGTGTAGCCGCGTTTTTGAACAAGAGATAGTACCAAAGTCACACTGCAATATTTTACTTTCTTACTATTATCTTCTATTATATTTATGCATGCTTTAAAATCACTAGCTATCATATGGTTTTTGGGTGTAATTTGTGACTGAACATTACCATGTTGTCAGATGTAGCTGCATCGCCTCATCGGCGTTTTAAATACATATATATTTTTTACTAAAGTAGCATTAAAGTATATTTTTATTTCTCTCTAAAATTTTGGCAAAATACTTTTAAAAAATAAATTCAGAGACCAAACTTTTTATTGAATATTCAACTTGATTCGATAATAAAATTCGTTGTAAGGTTTTTTCTATTTTGATTTATTTTTAGTGTAAATGAAAATTTTGACCTGTTTTATTCCTATTCTACTTATTAATCACGTACTCAAACTCCACTTGTCAAAACTCTAACTCCACTTTCAATATTTAGGTTTAGATTTATTGATTAGAATTAAAAGTTTAATATTAAAATTGAGATTAAAGTTTAAAAATTAAAGTAATTTTGTATTTGTCTTGTCAAATTCTTGTTATTTTGGAAACTTTTATTATTTATGTTATTATTGAGTACTACTTTTTGAATAATTTTTAAAAATGCTATTTTTAGATAAGCTTTAAAAATGTATCAAACCATTGAGATTGTTCTTAGAACATGTCCATTGGATGTTTTCTATTGGGGTTCTTAAGATAAAAATATACTCCCTCCGTTTCTTAATATAAGTCATTTTAGAAAAATTCGTTTGTTCCGAATTATAAGTCGTTTTCGGTTTTGTATGTAAAATTTATTTATACTTAATGCAGTATAACCAATGATAAAATATCTTTTATTTTTGTATTGGTTGAATTGTGATTAGATAAACAATTAATGATGTTTTTGTCTAGAAAATCTAAAAAATTAATGATTTTCTTAATACATGTGCATAGTTTTAAAACGATTTATAATAAAAAACGGAGGGAGTATTGAAATAACGAAAACCGAGTAATAAAGTAGAGATACAATGCTTAAATAAGGACTTCCAAAAACAACTTCTAATACCGAGCTATCATACGTCAAATAATTTTTAATTACAATATTATACATGTAAAAAGATGAAAACTATCGAGCAATTCTTTTTATGTAAGATTAAAAATAAAAACTTATACAGCTAAACTTCATGGTGACATCACAAATTCTTATTTAAGAAATTTAAATAGTAAATTAAATGATTATAACAATAGTAATATTATTATTAACATTTTCGAATTTTTATTTATTTAAATATCTAATATGAATAAAAATATTTTTTCACATTCAATTAAGTCCAGTTTCAAAAAATCAAAAATAAAGTGTAAAATTAGAAATTAAAAATATTAGTAGAGTCCTATTTTTTAGCAAAACAAAATATATCCACAAAGAAAAATAAAATCCTTCCTCCCTCATATTTAGCAAAACTTGATTTTTCCTTTTTAAATAATTCCAGAATCTTCTTTTCTAAACACTATCCCGGATACCGTTTTACTCGTATCCAAACAACTCCCAAAACCAAAACCCCCATATAGTCTCCTCTCCTTCAAAGCAATCTCTCCACAAGAAGACGAAAACAAACCCTAAAAACTCACACACACACACACACACAACTCTCAGATTCAATCAACCATGGCCGACGAAGCCAAAGCCAAAGGAAACGCCGCTTTCTCCTCCGGCGACTTCACCTCCGCCGTCAACCACTTCACCGAAGCGATCAACCTCGCCCCGACCAACCACGTCCTCTACTCCAACCGCTCCGCCGCCCACGCCTCCCTCCTCCGCTACGAGGAAGCTCTCTCCGACGCCAAGAAGACCGTCGAGCTCAAACCCGACTGGGCCAAGGGCTACAGCCGCCTCGGCGCCGCTCACCTCGGCCTCAACCAATCCGACGAAGCCGTCGAGGCCTACTCCAAGGGTCTCGAGATCGATCCGAGCAACGACGCGCTTAAATCAGGTCTAGCAGACGCGTCGAGGTCACGCGCCGCTCCTCCTCCTCCGAATCCGTTTGGGGACGCGTTCAAGGGGCCAGAGATGTGGGCCAAGCTGACGGCGGATCCGTCGACGAGGGGGTTCTTGAAGCAGCCTGACTTCGTCAACATGATGCAGGAGATCCAGAGGAACCCTAGCAGTCTCAATCTCTACTTGAAGGACCAGAGGGTGATGCAGTCTCTTGGGGTTTTGCTGAATGTTCAGTTCAGGACCCAGGCTGGGGACGAGGCCGAGGCGGAGGCGGCGAGGGAGGAGGATGAGATGGTTGTGAATGAGCCTGTTGCGGTGGAGAGGAAGCGTGAGGCGGAGCCTGAGCGTGAGCCGGAGGTTGGGGGTGAGGAGAAGGAGAGGAAGGAGAGGAAGGGGAAGGCTTTGAAGGAGAAGGAGATGGGGAATGCTGCGTATAAGAAGAAGGACTTTGATACTGCTATCAAGCATTACTCTGCAGCTATTGAGATTGATGATGAAGATATCTCTTTTATCACTAACCGTGCTGCTGTTCATCTCGAGATGGGAAAGGTATTGTCTTTTTGTACATTAGATCCTCTTTTCTTTACATTCCTGATTTTAGTGTATAGTCTATATGTGAATGTGTGTTTGATTAATGCATAAAGGTATTGCATTTATGTACATTAGTCTGTGTTTGGTTCAGTATGATGGGGTCATTAAAGTATTGTTTTTATGTATACTGTAATGTTTTGATTGTTACGTGGTTGAGTATAAATGTGATCATGGTTGATTCAGTACCTTGAGTGCATCAAGGCATAGCTTTAATGTACGTAGATCCTCTCTGATAGCAGTCTATACTCTATAGGGATTTGCTTGGCATTGTAGCTGAGTCTAAATCTTAATGAGTGTAACAAGATATAGTTTTGATGTACATTGATATCTCTTATATTAACTAATGCTGCTGCTGTTCATCTTGAAATCGAAAAGATATAGTTTTTGTGTATATTAGTGTGTAGTGATTTACTTAGGAGGAGATTGAGTCTAAATATTATTGTGTTGATTCAGTATGGTGAGTGCGTAATATATATGTCTATAGTGATTTGCTTAGGACGAGGTTGAGTTTAATCATGTTTGATTCAGTATGATGTGTGCATCAAGGTATAGTTCCTATGTGCATATATGTGATTTACTTGGTACGTTGTTGAGTCTTCTGTGGAATGTGTTTGATACAGTATGATGAGTGCATCAAGGACTGTGATAAGGCTGTTGAAAGGGGTAGGGAGCTTAGGTCAGATTACAAGATGGTAGCTAAAGCTTTGACTAGGAAAGGAACAGCTCTGGGGAAGATGGCTAAAGTCTCGAAAGACTATGAACCTGTGATTGAGACTTACCAGAAAGCACTTACGGAGCACCGTAACCCAGACACGTTGAAGAGGCTGAATGAGGCAGAGAGAGCCAAGAAAGAGTTGGAGCAGCAAGAGTATTTTGATCCAGCTATTGGTGATGAGGAGCGTGAGAAAGGTAGTTTGCTTTTTCAATTATATCATTGTTTATGTGACCAAAGTTGAACTAACATTTGTTTGTGTGATACAGGTAATCAGTTTTTCAAGGAGCAGAAGTATCCTGATGCTGTGAGACACTACACTGAAGCGATCAAAAGGAATCCAAAAGACCCGAGAGTAAGCCTGATTCATCATCATCATCACGTGCTCAATGTTGCGTATATTGGATGTTTGAATTAACTTGTTTACTTTATTGAACTTCACATAGGCATACAGCAACCGAGCCGCATGTTACACAAAACTTGGGGCAATGCCCGAAGGATTGAAGGATGCAGAGAAATGCATTGAGCTCGACCCAACATTCTCAAAGGGGTACAGCAGAAAAGGTGCTGTCCAATTCTTCATGAAGGAGTATGACAATGCAATGGAAACATACCAGGAAGGTCTCAAACATGATCCTAACAATCAGGAGCTCCTTGACGGTGTTAGAAGGTATAGTAAATGTGTAAAGTCATGGAGAACTTATTCACTCTGTTAACGTTTTGTAAACCCTTTTCTGCAGATGTGTGCAACAGATCAACAAGGCAAACCGTGGTGACCTTACTCCGGAGGAGTTGAAAGAAAGACAGGTTAGATTCTAACTTACTGTTATGAAACTTGTTCCTTTTTCGGTTTATTAGAGAGAACCGGTTAGTTTAGGATGATTCTGAGCTCATTCTTCTTACATACAGGCTAAGGGAATGCAAGACCCGGAGATCCAAAACATTCTCACAGATCCTGTAATGAGACAGGTAACTTAAAGCTTCTTCCCTAGATGTTTTCTCAAGATTTGGTGGAGCCATCCATGTCTAAAGTCTCACCACTTTTCTTTTTCTTTGAACAGGTTCTTTCTGATCTCCAGGAGAATCCAGCAGCAGCACAGAAACACATGCAGAACCCAATGATCATGAACAAAATTCAAAAGCTTATCAGCTCTGGAATCGTCCAGATGAAATAAACCTAAACGCAGTGTTTTTACTTTTGTAACTCAAATCCCAAATCGGTTTTCCCATTTTTCTGTTACAACTTTTCTCTTCTCATGTCGATTGTGTTTTCCAAGACGTGAACCAAGTTAATGATACCCTTTTTATTTTATTTTTATCTCAGATGAATTCACTAAACTCTTTTCCTTCAAAATATTATCTACCTTCCCACACTTGTTTTTTCATCCACATGAAAAGAAATTTAAATATGTTTGTTTTCTCTTGATCAAAACAAAACTATATAAAATGATTTGAACATTAATCATGATAACACATGTATATGTTTTCAATGTACTTTCTGACCATGAAAACATAGTTCTGTCTGCCTTAAGCAGCAACTTCTTGGTCCTTGGACGAAAGCTGGTTCTGAATATGCTGAGGAACAACATCGAACTTAGCCAACTGCATTGTGTAAGACGCACGACCTTTTGTCATCCCTCTCAATGTACTCACATACTGAAACATCTCTGCTAATGGAACCAGAGAATCCACCACCTGCAATTTACAAGTACCATAATCAGTTTCATCAAAAAATAAGTTTTGCTTTTTTCAATCATTCGGCTTTCACAATTTGTTTTGTACCTTGAGACCACCGGGTTTGTCTCCAAAGCTGTTGATCTGACCTCTTCTGGAGTTAAGATCACCAATGACATCACCAAGATGTTCTTCAGGTGTAACAACTTCGACTCTCATGATAGGTTCAAGCATTCTCGGACCAGCTTTCCTCATCCCTTCACGGAAAGCTCCTCTCGCAGCTAGCTGGAAAGCTAGCACGCTCGAGTCCACATCATGGTATGATCCATCAACTAGACAAGCACGGACATCGACAACAGGAAAACCCGCAAGCACACCTGAGCCCATACACTCCTCAAGTCCTTTCATCACACCGGGGATATACTCTCTCGGCACCGCTCCTCCTTTGATCTCACTCTTGAACTCGTATCCTGATCCTGCTTCCAACGGCTCAAACCTGACTGTAATATCAGCAAACTGTCCTTGTCCACCTGATTGCTTCTTGTGTGTGTATTTCACTTCAGCTACTTTTGAGATACTCTCACGGTAGTTCACTTGCGGTGCTCCAACGTTCGCCTCAACCTTGAACTCTCTTTTAAGCCTGTCGACGATGATCTCAAGATGAAGCTCTCCCATCCCTTCGATGACGGTTTGGTTCATCTCCTCATCGCGTGAAAAATGGAAAGACGGGTCTTCCTGAGCGAGCTTGATCAGTCCTGTAGCCATTTTATCAATGTCTGCTTTCGTTTTTGGCTCAATCGCCACCTTGATGACGGGGTCAGGGAAGTCCATACGTTCAAGTACAACAGGGCTTTCTGGATCACTCAAGGTTTCACCAGTGATTGTATCCTTGAGACCAGCAAGAGCCACAATGTCTCCCGTTAACGCCACTTTAACATCTTCTCTGCTGTTGGCGTGCATCTCCAAGAGTCTTCCGATTCTCTCCTTCTTCCCTTTGTTAGCATTCAGCACGTAAGAGCCAGCTGTGAGCTTCCCTGAGTAGACTCTCACAAACGTAAGAGAACCAACAAAAGGATCACTCATGATCTTGAACGCTAACCCAGCGAAAGGCTCCTCATCATCTGGCTTCCGCACAATAGTAACTTCCGGATTCTCAGGATCTGTTCCATTCATCGGTGGAACCTCAACTGGAGAAGGCAGATAATCAACCACAGCATCAAGCAACGGCTGCACACCTTTGTTCTTAAAGGCTGAGCCACACAGAATAGGCACAAACTTCCCAGTGATGGTTCCTTTCCTAACCAATCTCTTCACCGTGGCCTCGTCAGGCTCAACTCCTTCTAAATAATTCTCCATGACCTCATCATCCAAATCAACAATCAGCTCCATCATCGCCCCCCTATACTCCTGAGCCAACTCTTCAAGATCCGCTGGGATATCCTCGTAGCTGAACTTGGCACCAAGCTCCTCTCCAGACCAAACTATAGCTTTCATCCTCACAAGATCAACCACACCTTTAAACGAATCTTCAGCACCAATCGGTATCTGCAGCACCAACGGCTTGGCACCAAGATTCGTCACAATCATGTCCCTAGTCCTGAAGAAGTTAGCTCCAAGACGGTCCATCTTGTTCACAAAGCAAATCCGAGGCACTCCGTACTTATCAGCTTGTCTCCACACAGTCTCGGACTGAGGCTCAACGCCAGCAACACTGTCGAAAAGGCATATAGCTCCATCGAGAACCCTCAGAGCACGTTCGACTTCGAGAGTGAAATCCACGTGTCCAGGCGTATCGATGATGTTGATCCTATGCTTGTCCCAGAACGTGGTGGTTGCAGCTGAAGTGATGGTGATCCCTCTCTCTTGCTCTTGCTCCATCCAGTCCATCGTAGCTGTACCTTCGTGGACTTCACCGATCTTGTAGTTTCTTCCAGTGTAGTAGAGAATCCTCTCCGTTGTTGTGGTCTTTCCAGCGTCTATGTGAGCCATAATGCCAATGTTTCTGTAATCTCTGAGCGGCACAGCGCGCTTCCCCTCTGGTAAGCAACAATAGAAAACATAATAAAGCATCAAACTAAAGCAACGAAACACATAATAGTGGAAACCCTTCTCAGAGGCAATTCAACGAACACTTAGAAGGCATGAATACAATTTCTATCTCTTTACGAAGAAAATGGAAATGGGTAAGCGAAAGATTAAAGCTTTCTGAGAGGGAGGACAGAGAAGAGACCTTCGGCGACGGCGGCGAAGACAGAGAATTGTTTCCTTCGGTGAGATAGCTTTGAAGAGCCAAGCCCAATACGAGATTTACCGAGAAGATGAGGAAGAGAAGAAGCGCGAGGAGGAAGACCGAGAAAGGAAGGACGGTGAGAAGTGAGAGCAGGGCGTCTCTGTGACCCATTGAGATTACAAACTAATGAACTAGAACTAGAGATTCTCAGAGCATCCGCCGCCATTTTTTATCGCTTTTGGGGGGGAACTCGTGAAACTCGCTTCTTCTTCTTCTTCCTCTCTTTCTCTCAATGTGGTGGTCTCACACTCACTCTTTGGGATAACGTAGAGTTCGTGTGGCTTGGGTAGGGGATAACGAAGCCTTTTCGGCTATGCGTTTGCGTGGTTCGCTTCGGAACCGTTAAGATAAAATAATTATTATTTTATTTAAAGAAAAAAATTATATGGTTCTAAAAATTATGAAAGGTTTTATTGGTTGAAATGGATAAGGAGATAGTCGAAAAATGGCAATTTCCAAGAAAAACGGCCATTTCATTTACCCAATATATTACGATATATGGTTATGCTAAAACATATGTGAACTTATATAGATGTGTCAAAATATATCAGACTTATAATTTTTTTGGCAAAATCATACACCAATCGCCACATCAGCTGACATGTCATCTACTTTTGTTCGCGTAAATGCAACGTTAGTTAATTTTGCTGATGAAAAAGCCATATATATCATTTTTTTTGAAAAACTAAATAGTATTATTATAAAAATAAACTTTTAGAAAATGTAAAACTTTTTTTTATTTTTTATTATTTAGTAAAATTAACAAAAATTAGTTAAATAATTAAATTTTAATTTATATAAGAGATATATTCTTAAATGATTCGATCCTATCACAAACCGTCCTTATAAGAGATATATATGTTGTAATCTTATATAAGAGATATTCGTAAATGTTAAAAGATTTAAAATATGTATTAGTTCATAGTGTTTTTACCTTGATCCAAACATTTGTATACAAAAACCAACGAAAGAACAAGTTTCTAGGGGAAATTTGGGAAAACGGTCATTTCATACCTAACATATCGCGATATGTTCAATTCATATCAGACATGCGTGCCAAAACATACTTGATTTATAATTTTTTGGCGAAATCATACACCAGTCGCCACATCAGCTGTCATATCATCTATTATTGTTCGTGTAGATGCAACGTCAGCTAGTTTTGCTGACGAATATGCTATATGTACAGTTTTTTTTTTCTAAAAAATAAGTAGTCATTTGATAAAAATAAATATTTAGAAAATATAAATTTCATAAATTTTTATTATTTAGTAAGATTAACAATAATTAATTAATTAATTAAGTTTTAATCTTATATAAAAGATATATTTGTAAATATTTCGATCATATCACAAACCATTCTTATAAAAGATATATATGTTATAATGATTCAAATTCAGTGCTAATGTTGCAAACGTGTTACTCTTGATTAATCATGATTGTTTAATCTAAATTTCTTAAAGGTAAATAACATACTCATGGTTAATAAAGCATATAGCAAGACTACAATACTAGCATAATCATAATCATGATTGTTTAATCTAAATTTCTTAAAGATAAATAACATACTTATGGTTAATAAAGCATAACAAGACTACAATACTAGCATTGAATTTGAATCATTACAACACCTATAAAACTCTTATAAGAATGGTTTGTGATATGATTGAAATATTTACGAATATATCTCTTATATAAGATTAAAATCTAATTAATTAATTAATTTTTATTAATTTTATTGAAAAATAAAAATTTATATTTTCTAAAATTTTATTTTTACTAAATGACTATTTAATTTTTAGAAAAAAATTATACACATAGCATTGTCTTTATCAGCAAAATTAGCTGACGTAATATCTAAATAAATAAAAACAGATGATATAGCAGCTGATGTGGCGACAAATGTATGATTTCGCAAAAAAATATAAGTTATATATGTTTTAGCACATTCATATAAATCTGGTGTAAATTAAACATATCACAATATGTTAAGAGTATGAAATAGCCATTTCTCCAAATCTATTTATCTATATATAGGGATGTTATATAGGGTTGTGAGATTTAGGGCTGACCCAGCCCATTCAATAATTTAAGAACCCTAACCCAGATGTATTATTCATAAAATGTTTAGGGCCACTTTAGGGCTGGGCTAAAGAAATAAAGGGTTTTCACACGGTTAACCCTATTAGATATTTTTTGTTATAGAACAATGTTTTGGTGTAGGGTCAAACCCTCAATTTTTTTTTAGATTTTTCTTTAAAATCGTTAAAAAAGTTTCTATAAAATTTCAGAAATGATTTTTTTCCGTCAAAATCACAAAAAAAAATATTTTGCCAAACCGATTTTTTTCGCCAAAATCGGAAAAATCAAGTTTTTCCGAAAAAACCCACAAAATCGAGTTTTCCCACAAAAAACCACAAAATAGAGTTTTTCCGCATAAACCGTAAAACTGGTTTTTCCCGCCAAAATCGATAAATTAAGTTTTCCCACCAAAACCGAGAAACCCGAAAAATCGAATTTTCAAGCCAAAATTGGGAAATCGAATTTTCCCGTCAAAACCGAGAAATCGAGAAATTGAGTTTTCCCGCCAAAAACGAGAAACCAGGGTTTCCCGCCAAAACCGAGAAGTCGGGGTTTCCCGCCAAAACCAAGAAAACGAGTTATCCCGCCGAAACCGAGAAATCGAGTTTTCCCGAGAAATCAGGGTTTTTCAAGAAAACCGAGAAATCTTGTCTTTCGAGAAAACCGAAAAAATCGGTTTTCCCGAGAAAAATGAGAAATCAGGGTTTCCCGCCAAAACCGAGAAATCGGTTTTTTTCGAGAAAACCGAGAAATCGGGTTTTTCCAAGAAAACCGAGAAATCTAGTTTTCCCGAAAAAAACCGAGAAGTCGGGGTTTCCCGCTAAAACCGAGAAGTCGGGGTTTTCTGCCAAAACCGAGAAATCAAGTTTTCCCGAGAAAACCGAGAAATCGAGTATTCCCGAGAAAACCGAGAAATCGAGTTTCCCGAGAAAACCGAGAAATAGAGTTTTCCGAGAAAAACGAGAAATCGTTTTTTTCCTAGAAAACCGAGAAATCGAATTTTCCCGAGAAAACCGAGAAATCGAGGTTTCCCGCCAAAACCGGAAAATCGAGTTTTCCAACCAAAACCGGGAAATCGAGTTTTCCGCTAAAACTGGGGAATCGAATTTTTCCGTCAAAATTTAGAAATTTTTGTTTTCTGCCAAAACCGAGAAATTGAGTTTTCTCGCCAATACCACAAAAATGAGTTTTCCCGCCAAAACTAGAAAAATAAGTTTTTCCACCAAAACCTGGAAATTGAATTTTTCTGTCCAAATCAAAAAATTAAGGTTTTATGCCAAAAACACAAAATTTTGTTTTTTTTGTTGAATTTGCAAAATCTCATTTTCCGTCAAAATTCTCAAAATAGCTAAACAGTGTTAATCATGTTAATATTATTTGCTTTTGTTTTAAAAGATTTTATGAAATGGGTAACCCTAACCCACCCCTTCATGCATAGACTATTAGGGTTAATGTTGGGTTGGGTTAGAATAGGGTTGGGTTTATATTTTATAGGGTTGGGTTGGGCTGGGTAACCCAATACAACATCCCTATCTATATATATAAAACAGACTGGGATCTACCGCAGCCACGTCGTTTTTGAAAGGGTGGGCATTTCGCGACACGTGTCGAAATCACGTTGGTTGGTGTGTCTCACGGGTTTTGTTCACTCTTGGCGCCTAGGTCCGTTATGTGGAGTACACGCGATTTGAAACTAAAGAGCAATCGAATCTCGGAGATCGAAGAAGCTAGGTTGCTTATTGTTTCGAGATACGCGACCGGTTCAAGTGAATGCAACTGCGGTTCTTGTGAATCTCTCTTTGGTGAAATCCAACAAACGGTCAGGAAATTGTTCCACCGTTGATCGACGTTCTCAAATGCGAGAGTGATTTTCAGTTTGGCTCTCGAGGGCGAGAACAAGACGGCGATCGGTGTTCTTGGAGCGCTGGAGCCGTTGTTTCATCTGATCCGAGTCGGGACTGAGTTGACTCGGCATGACTCGATGCTTGCTCTGTATTATCTCTCTCGTGCAGAGCAACCGAGGGAAGCTCGTGAAGCTCGGAGCCGTTCAGGTTCTTCTGAACATGGCGAGGTTAGGACAGGCGATGAATAGGGTTCTGCTGATTGATTCTATGTAACATGGCTTCGTGTCCGGTGAATCGACCTGCTTTACTTGACTCGGGAGCTGTCGAGTGTATGGTTGGGATTTTGAGAGGGCTTAGAGAGGCTAGTGAGTCGACTCGGTGGCGACGGTGAGAAGTCACATGTTAACACTTGTAAAATCTCCACAATCCTAATCTATATGTTCACAACTTACATCTGTTCTCAACGATTCTTAGTTCCATAATCTGTAAGTTCTTTGTTAAGATGATCAACTCTTTTTACAGATTTTTGTGTGAAAACACCATTTTTACTACTCTGGATCATTTCTTACATCAAAAAGCTAAGCAATAGAAAATGAATAAAATATGACTGAGTTACATTGTTACGGTGCCACATCTATGATCTTCTTCCAATTTTTGGTCAAACTCTTCTAGAGCAGACATCTATATAATTGTGGCTTGATATTGAAATGAGACTCCTAATTTGTCTGCCTGGAATGAAAAATTACAGTTTTTGGTGCTCAACTCTGCTAATAATTCTCATGGGCAAAGCAGTTTCGTGGCAAGAGCTGGTACTGACAGAAAGGTACTCAACAATTTTTATTCTTATATTTTGACCATTTAACTCAACCAGACACCAATAGACTAACAAAGTTGTTTCTGTTGTTCCATAAACTTCTATGATAGATGATCGTTGGTTGTTGTTGTTTCTTTTATAAATGCAAATATTTTTCAGAATAAACAACCACATGTCAAGGTTTTATAAGTCCCGTAGTCATGTACCCTTCATTAGTACGATCAAACTTAGAAGCACTTGCAAGGCTTATAAAACAGATTTTAGTGCAGACAATAGACTATTTGTGTGATCTGATCGGTTTGTGGAATTGCAGCAGTCGTTTTGCCCATACTGTGTGAGAGTGAAAGACCTTTTGCAGCACTTGGATGCTAAGTTCCTTGGGATTGTACTCGACAAAGAGAGTAATATTCCCTAATCTTCATCACATATTCATCTAATTTGTGCCTTCTGTGACGTGACTGAGTCTTGTTTTTTTTTTATCTTTAGTGTATGTTTTGTTCTACTTGCTCTCTTGCTTGTGTATTTGAAATTTGAGGTTAGTTATTTTTTTGTACCAAGTGTAGTCCTGTTGTTGACCACACATACTTGAAAATTTCTCTGTTTTTGTTTGTTTATTTAAAGAGCAAGTTCTGATTTGTTCTCTGACTCTGCGGACAAAGAAAATTTCGGAATTTTCTATCGCCCCTACATGTATAGGTTTTGTTCATGAAACAACTCTAGAATGTTTCTTTGCTTTCTCTGGAGATTCGAGTTTAGGTTTTCTGTTTGATATTTTGTATAGGTTCTGCTCACATTCAAAATGTTCTATGTTTCTTTTAAAGATTTTTTTAATTCAAGTATATGTTTCTGGGACCATAACACTCGACGAGTATAACACACTGATTCAGACTCACCAGAGGGATCCAAACTCTGTTTCAAATTTTTAAAAGATTTTTCTTTTGCGTTTCCTCTAAACCAAAATCTTTGTGATTTTCATTGTTTTGTAGCGGTAACCAAACTGCACAAAGACAGTAAGTTGGTTTATGTTGACTGAAGCTGGAGCTTTCACTGCAAAAGCTTGAACAATTTCTGCTTTATAAGCACATCCATTTGTGATTTGCTTCTTCTATCAGGAATAAAAGAGAACAAGTTTGTGTAATAAATGTCAACTTTGTCTGAAACTAAGTTGTGGTTATATCGAAGTCGGTTGATACATTTATGTTTTTTTTTTAACGTTTGAATCGATTATTATCGATTAATTATGATATTACAACGATGAGAATATTATAAAGACGATTCTACAGCCGACAATTCTACCATCCTGTGAGAATACACGCCTGAATGCACCACTCTGAACCGTCCTATGAGATCCATGTTCGATGGTACACCATGCACCAAGCTGAAGACCTCGTGTAACTTGTTTCTCCTGTAACTTGTTTCTACATAATCTGCATAATTTGGTATTTTCTGGGGTTTGAACTCCAGACCTCTAGGTGTAGAAGCAATTGATCCCTTACTCAAACCACTGGACTAAGAGGCTTCCACAATCAATACATTTATGTTAATGTTCAACTATATTAACTTTCTCACGACTATCAACTATTTATTCTATTTTATTGAATTGTCAGTGAAAACAATTTATAATATTTCCTTTTTTTTATAAGCAACATCAAAACAAAACAAATTGATACACTTCGATTAGAACTACTATCAAATAGAATAGATAAATTATCATTCTCTTTCGGCATAATTGAATATTCATATATTTGGAAATATTTTATTTAATAAAACCATATAATTGATTTAAAATTTATTAAAAATAAAATATACACACCCGGCGCGTAGCGCCGGAATACCACTAGTTTCTTCATAAATTTGTTCCTTCTTTGGTTTTTGTATGCAAACGTTTGGATCAACGTAAAAACATGAACTAATACAAAATTTTAAATCTCACATATAAACTATTAAAATGTGATCAGTTACTACAAAATCGAAATTAATTTTGATTTATTTTGCCACATTGATCTGTTTAAGAATTTATGCGTGAGTTTTAAATTTATATTAGTTTATGGTGTTTTAGCTTGATCTAAACATTTGTGTAGGATAACCAAGAAATGAACAAGTTCCTGGGAAAATTGGTCGTTTTCCCATTGTACTCGTCCGGACTTTACAACTTTAATTTGTTACTGCAATTAGATTATGCTAATTTTTTCAATCTAAATTCATTTTATTGTAATTTTCCACAATTACTAAGACACATTAAACTTACATCTCGTGCTTAAATCGCTACGTAATACATACGTAGCGGGACAATAAAAATTTCCATAATGTTCTTGCGGTGACATTATAAAACTATTAAAATGTATACATGAAATCCACAATACCTATAACAGGGTACATAGTATACATATGAAGTTATAAACATGGAACATGAGCAATTTTGCCAATAAAAGTTACAAAATAATTTTGTGTATGACAATATGAACATTTATGATCATTTCTCATGTGTGGACGCGTACATATTAATGATAGCAAGCGCGTTGCTAGTCATCCGACCAACCTTTACAACATGTCGCCGAACCAAATCTTTCACGACCGCTTTGGCTCGACCATCTTGGCCGAAACCATCCATACATGTGTCATCATCAGTGAGAGCAGCACTAACCCATGTCTTAACATCCGACATAACCATCTCAAATTTCGAACTATCCTCGTAGTTGATAGAATCCAACTCTCTTACTGAATCTTGGAGCTCACTCACCGAGTCTCCAATCTCCTCCACGCAATCAGCAACCGCTCCCGCTTCGAAACGTGTTAGACCGCTTCTGCCCTGAGGAATGTTCTTGATGAACTTAGCTGCAGATTTAGCTGAGGAGAGGGTAAGATTGAGGGCGGTGACGGCGAGTCTTTGAGGGTTTGAATCGATTGTTAAGGCGTAAGGAGATAGAGAGGTGTAGCAAAGGGTTTTGTAGTGTGTGAGGTTGCATGATGTTTTGATGTAATCTAAGTTGGTTTGGTTTGGATATGTTGATGGAGTTGATGAGGAAGCGATGAAGAGAAGAAGAGCAATGGGGAGAAATATGATTTGGATATGAGATAAGGTTTTCATCTTTTTGGTTCTGAAAGAGGAATGGCCCGAGGTGAAACTGATGTACATGTGTGTGTATATATATATAATATTATAATGCAATATAAATAACTTGAGCTAAAGAAAATTAGTTGAGTATATTAATAACTCAATCATATCCAATAACTCATTTGATTGGAGCTAAGGTTTTTTGGTGGGAAAGCTTTATTGTCCGGTTCATATCTTTAACGTAAGCTGCTTTTGTCCTGTTCATAAAAAGCTAAAACTATAAAATTAGATATTTTCTCTTTAAAACAGTAGAGTGTGGAATATGGATTCCCATATTTTAAAGTTTGAATAATCTAAAAGTTCTACGAAAACGATACATGAATATAAACTTTATTAATTAAAATAATTTACATTCATGTATTTGTGTCATCATACACATTAGTTGTCTCAGATTGCCTCTTGTTTTTCACAAGAAAATAGCATATTGTGGTAAACTGGTAATAAAGATATCTATTATTATTATTATCTTCATGCAAGAAGGGTTGTAAGTATCGTAGTTATTTGCTGGCGTTGCATCCTTGTGAACCTCATAATTACGTGAGAGAAGCCTGACCTTGAGGATCTTTAGTTGGTTGTATATATTTTGAATATGTATTGATTAGTCCAACTTGTGTTTGGTACAACCATAGTTTCCATGTTAAGCTCTATCCTTTCAAAGAAAGTAAATACTGAGTTGAATAAGAAGAGATTAATCTACTGTATAGCCAAATCAAAGCTTCAAAACTGGAACAAAAAATTCAGTGACCATCTCAATTTTTTTGCTTTAAAAAAATGTATGTTTCTAAATAATTTTCGGTAAGTGTCTTAGATTTTTGTCCTAGAATAACCAAATGAACTATTACTTTTGGATTTCCAGAATTTTTAAATTTGATATACTAAATTACTTATAATTTCTAAAAATTTAGAGTCGACCATGTCTTTGTGATTACAACAAAACCATAATCTGAAGATATGATATATAGCTGACAAAAAAAGAAGAAGATATGATATATAGATCAATCTCCCGCGAATGTTTACGTTTGTACTTTACTATTTTAAATATTCTTGATGATATTTGCTTATGAAAATTTTGAAATGGAAGATTATTTAGAATATGAAGTCGATATTTTGTTCGAAGTAATAAATTATTTTGAGGGATTGTACCTTTTCATTTTCAATTATACGATTTCAATTCGAATCTTATCGTGTAACTTTTAAATATTATTTTAAATGTGATTGCTAATGAACTCCATAATTACAGGGAGAGAACCTTGGGTTTGATGAGAAGAGCAATTAAGGATTTTATAAATGACTACTTTTCCTTTCTCATTATCTTTTCTACTTTTCAAAGGATTACATTAATTTCAATTATAAACACACAATAGTTACATACTTTGATATAAAATTATTTTTGATTAGTGTAGTTCGTATAGTATTTCAGGATCGAATCTACCGAAAACTAGAGATCTATAACACCAAAAATACACAAACTCTCTTTATCTAAGCAAATAAGAAAATAGATGAATGTAGATCTTAGAAATATAGACAAGGTGATCTCAAATCCAATAAAGAAATAAGTGTAAGAACTAAACTTTCAATCAAATGTAATTGATCTAAAGCAAATTTTCAAGTCAAGGTGTCAACTTTAACCAATCACAAGTCTCTATAAGTCTAAAACGCATTCAAATATATAAATCCACTCATGTGACAATAATCACTATGCAATCATGAGCTAAACATCAACTCTCGTTGGCCTAATTCATTCAAGCATGCATTATGCTCAAGTCTACTAACCATCTAGAAATTTTTAACATCAAATCCCTTTGGTTATTCATGCTAGAGCAATACTTCATTCAAGTATTTTAACAAATACCTTCCTGGGTTAAAATAGCTTAAGGTCTAGATGAGAATGATCAAATCTAATATAACATTAAAAACACTTAGTAAGCATAAAAAATAGTATATCTAACAATAAATACCTTAACTCTTCATTAACCACCTTAAATCTACCTAACCCATAGATTCAAAAAAAGTCTATTCTCTAATCTTCATGAGAAATCTTAAATACATATGAGATTCAAGGTTGATCATGTTAATTTCATGAATTGGTTCCAAGTTGAGTAAAACTCCATGTCAAGGTAGATGTTTAGAAATTTTTTTGGTTGATTTGGATTTAACGCATTCAAATAATTGACACCAAAAGAAAAGGTTTTTACATTTTTTATAAGTATATTAGTGAAAACATGTTAGGTGCTATGATGTAACATTTATTTTTTAATATATTGAATTTTCAAATACATATTTTCCCGGGTGTCCAATTCTCTTAATAGTGTATATTATATTTTTCTTAATATAACATTTCATAAAATATAGCTATTTAAAACTTTTTAAAATTTTTAAATTTACATACTCAGATTTTTGAAATTAATAAACTGCATCCACATAAAATGTTTAAAATAAACACATCAATATCTATATGCGCATTTCAATGGATTTAGTCAATTTTGTTCTATTAATTTTTTAATATATAATTAAATATATAAATGATGGGTTTTGTATGAGCTCAGGTAGGGTTTGAGATTTTCCAAACCAAAATTTTTTGGCTTTTGGTAAGTTCAGTTCGATTAAATACATTTTTAAAAATTTATCATTTTGGTTCAGAAATTGATTAGTTTTTTTTTCTACTAAAAATATATAATTATGTCATACACCAATTCCAACAAAAATTTCAAATTTAATTAAACTAATTAGCTAAATTTTGAATTGAAATAATTAATATTAACCAAAAATGAGTTTTAATCAGAATTTGATCGAAACCAAAAATTCTGATTAATTTTAGTAAAAATTTTATTAACCAAAATATAAGAATATCAGACCGAACCTAATTTTCAGTTTAATTTCAGCATAATTTTATACCAACCAAAAACTGAGTAATTCTAGCCGAGTAACTCGTACCCACATGCCGAAGCTTGGACAAGGAACACTACAATTGTTTTTGTCTTTTTTTTTTCAAAGAACACTACAAATTTTTCACTTCAAATACTATAAACTTCATTACAAATCGTAAGAAGGTCTTATTGGTGTATATATATATATATATATATATATATATATATATTCCATATTATTATCGGTGTCTCTTTAAAATCAACAAAATAATAAAAATATCTTTGAACAAGAATAGCCTTACGTGAACGTGCAGTTTTGAATAAAAAAGATTCGATGATCAGCATCATATACTATTTAGAACTCAAAGGGAACAAAGACAACAGTACTCGACCCCACGTATAGTTATTTATTATTTGTCTTAACTCTCATATTTACAGGTAAATGAACTAGAAATGGTAATAAAATCATTACTGACTAAAATTATCATTATTTTGGTTCTATCCCAGATAAATTATTTGCCAAATGATTTTGACACATGTCCTCTCCTAAATAATCTTACCAAATAAATGTGACATGACTTAAGATTAAATCTAACAAAGATGATTACATGTAATGATTATTTACATTTTCGGTAAATTTTTATAATATGAAAGTAAATTATACATCATCACTAAAATAAATCTATTCAAATATGACAACAAATAATTTAACTATATTTTTAAAATTTCGAAATATTATTTATAATTATATAATTTTATTACTAAAAAATATTTTCAAATTGTTTTACATTTTTTTAAAAATATATAAATGTTTAATCGTAATATTATTAACTTCTTTTATATAAATAAAGATTCTAAAAATACTATTCATTTTTTACTTTTTGATAATTATAAAGATTTTATATCAATTTTAATAAATTTTATACAAATTAATTTAATATATTTTATCCAAAAGAAATAGATAAAAATATATCTAAGATTATAACTTTAAATATATACATATCTATTCTTAAGTTAATAAAAAAATAAACAAAATTCATTATTTATCTTAATTGTATGTTCAATTAAATCCAATATTTAACCGTAATATTATTAAATTATTTTATATATTAAAAGACTCAAAAAATAATGTTCATTTGTATTTTTTGATAATTATACAGCTTTTATATCAATTTTTATTAATTTTATACAAACTAATTTTATATATTTTATCCAGAATAAATAGATAAAAATATTTAATATTGTAGTTAAATATATAATATCTATTCTAAGTATAATTATTATTTTTTTCATTTTATCTTAGTTTATATTCAATTAAAGTAAAATTTATATTAAAATATTAGTAAATAAAATAAAATCGAAAATATTAATATAATTTTATTTTTAAATATGTTTTAAATTTCAAAAAAAAATTACTACTGCGTATGGTATAGGAGAACACCTAGTATATATATGTGTGGTGTTGTATGGTACTTGTACGCACATATTATATTGCTAAAGGATATTTTATATAAATTCACATAAGAAGATCTAATTCAAAATATGTTATAGCTTCTGCGGTTTTTAATAATATTTAGTTATCGACAATAAAAATAATTACGGTGTTTGCTTATATATGGTTCAATTTTATTTTATTTTTTGAAAAAAAAATATATGGTTCAATTTTTTCTTCTTGTTTAACAATTTATTTTTGAATTCTAAGCTTTACAACTATTTTTTTCCCGCAATGTAGTCAAGCGAACCTCATTGATGTTTACGTGTTGCTTGAGCATTCATCAAAGAGTTTTCTTCATCAAACTCATTTATTTTGCAATCAGCAAATATGTAAGAACGACGGTAAGTCTTATTAAGTGATCTTGATGTTATAGACGCCAAATTAGAATCACAAGTGATAACTAATCTGTTACATTCGTTTCCATAATGAACTAGATGTTTCGTAGACGTAATTACGATGGCCAAAATGTTAACATCATAAATCGTTTATCCAGGCATACTTTATATTGGTAAAAGGTATACGAAATGTTATAGCTATATTTTTCAAAAAAAAAATGTTATAGCTAAAGTCTGATATTTGTAGGTACGCGTGTACATATCTTCATGTTCGGTTTAACTTTAAAACAAATTGAAATGAAGAATGTTCAACTTAAGTGATTTGATATGTGTGGAAGAACCTTAGCCTAATGGTTAAGGTCTAAAGGTTTCTACACCTAAGTCTGGGGTTCGATTCTCAGACTATGCAATTTATTGCAGATTTTCTCAAATCCAGGTTTCAAGTCCCGAAGAGAGCACGATTTATTAGGCAACTATGCAGATTATGGAAGGAATGTTTACAGGCAACTATGCGATTATGGAAGGAAGGATTACAAGAGATCTTCAACATGGTGCAAGTAAATCTGATCAGGCGTGGATCTTCAGAGAACGATTCCGATGATTTGATATGTTTGTATATAGCTCAACCTTTTCTAAAAAATCAGAAATAAATTGATCAACGAAAAACTATTAAATGATAAAATAAAGAATAGAAAAACTATTCAACTTATGATTTATGGGTTCAAGAGTGTCTGACTAATCTGGTGTTAAGCTCGAGTAAAAGAGTCTAAGCACCAATACATGACCTTAACTGTGAAGGTATATAAAAAAAAGATATGCAAAATAAATTAACTATAGTAATTGTGTTTAAAAAAGTCATTTGTTCATTGCTTGTTCTATATGTTATCCTAAACCTTAATCCTAATTTCTGAGTGGATCCGAGGTCCATCAGAGACCATGGCAGGCTGATAATTCGTTGTATACCCAAAATACTAGTCCACGATTCTCCTGTGATATCCATCATGCGTCATGCTCAAAACTATTTACTAGACCAGATATTAGAAGATGTATTATCTCTTATTTTCATGCGAATTAAAAATGCAGTTTGGTCAAGGTGTCTAGATGAATATGTTCTGTATGCAGTATTGGTTAATATTGGCTACACACAGTCTTGAAATACACAGAAATTTTACTCCAAAAAAAACTCAAGCACTCCTTGAAAAAAGACTATTTACCGTTCGTGAAATTTCGAATATATATCATGAGATGCACTAACCCCACTTCTTTACTTAAAATATGTAGCCAAACTTATGGTGAGAAGCATACATAGTAAGAATTTTCGAGAGGACATTATTTAGCAATATATGGCGTAGAAATATAAGACATAGAACACCCTTATTGAATAATTTTGACGCTTTGGAAAAGCCTTCCAAATTTTCATTGACAGATGCGCGCTAAGATGATGTCGAAATGCAAATAAAGATCCATTATACAAAATGAGAAGATAGGTCTGTATCATGGTGCACTGCCATAATAGACAGTTATAGGATTATATCAAATGTTTTGGATATGTCAAATTTGATTGCACAACCTGATACTGTATTGCTGTAGTACCTTTTATTTACGGTGACAATTATATAGCTTAAATTCTCTTAAAATCAATATATCTTTTATTTCGTAAAATTATTGGATTGATTATTTCGACTGATCAATTTAAACTTAGTGATAAGATGGTAAATGCTGTTATCTTTTTTTAAATGTTTCAAATCTATTCAAAAGTCAAAATACTTCTTTTACAACAATTTGTGTTTTTGTAACAAGGAACCAGATCATGACCCGCGCGACCGCGCGGATTTTACTTTTTTATTTTTAACATAAAACATATATTTTATAATAGTTGATACAATTTGGAATTTGTCTTTTTCACATAATGTGGTTTTATATAATTTTGAGTTTGTCTAAAACATATTGTTTAAGAACAATTTTAAAACTGTTTTTCCTATTAATAATTTTTCATTGGTGTATTAGAGATATAAAGTGAAACCTCTATAAATTAATAATGTCGGGACTATACCAAAACTATATTTTTTTATTAATTTATAGAAATTATTAATTTATCGAGATACTAATTGAACCAAAAACTCAATTTGAGACTATGAAATTATACTAATTTATAGAGATATTAATTTATAGATTATTAATTTAAAGATATTATATTGTAATTGTATAGTGAAAACACTAATATAATATCAACCAATACGATTTGGTTTTGACATTGTGCTTTTTGGGATTTTTTCTAAAAGTTTTGTGAATGTCCAATGATGAATACGAAGACAAGTACTTGTACACACATTTTAGTGGGAGAAAATGAATATTTTCTAATCTATTAAGTCAGATATAATAAATATAAAATCTCTTGACATCGAGATTTTATGTATAGTAGAATAAACTTGGAGAAGAGGATTTTCCATATTCATGATTTTTCAAATCTGACAATTTGATTGTGAATATTTGATTGTAACCGAGATTTTAGGTATAGTAGACTCAATTTGGTGAAAAAGTTTCCAATAATCGTTTTTAAGTATAAATTGATGTTTCTGTTATTTAAGTAAGAATATACGTTAGTATATTCTATTTAGTGTATATTCAAAGCAAACCTCGATTATTTGAACATCTAAGAAAATGTGTTCTGATATCTTTATTATTGAGTTTCAAAAGTTCTGCATCAAGCTATTTAAAATTTTAAGATTCATCAGTATTTGATTCCAAATAATTGTTTTTTAATTAAAAGGGGTTTTGTGTTTAAGATAATTATAGTTTAATGATGGGAGGAAACGTGTTCTTAAATTATTTGGTTAACTGAATCAATTGTTTAGGAAATAACTAGACCAAAAAGTCAAAATTGTATAATGATTGGCTAAGGATTCGTGTAAAAAAAAGGATTCATGTAATATTTGTATCTTTTTGTCAACCTACTCAGTTTAAGTTTGTATAAGTTGATGGAAAAAAAGGATTAGCGTAATATTTGTATTTTTTTGTCAACCTACTCGTGTAATATTTATATTTTTAATAACATGTGTAATATTTATTTTTGTTCCTATCTATTTTTATTTTTATTTTTAAGAACTTAGACTCGTGTTATATTTATATTGGAGACATTTATTGTATTCATTTGACTATAATAAAGGAGAGAGATTATTATATTTTTACTATGATATAATATAAATATGATCATGTGAGTATACTCTAATCTCTAACGAAAAAAACATATATTTTATTTAATAGATGCATAGACATAGATCTTATAGTGGAGTTAAATGATAGATAGTTGATATTAAACTCTTTAAGGAAATATTTAAATGAAGGTTAGACTAAGAATAATAATGTGATGTCCAATTTAAAAATCTACTTAGAAGAAGTTATAATGTTTCTGTTTTAATAAGATAGATTAAAAAGAACAAAGATTTTAGATAAGTTTTATCATTTGATTTTTCCTAAGCTAGCGAGTAGCAAACACAACGGCAGGCCACCCTTATACATCGTCTGTCCTTGCTCACACAGAGAAGATATCATGTCGATGATCAGGCCTTGTCAAGTCCACGATATTTGGCTTTTCACCATGTCCTCAACTGTTGCTTTCCCGCCAAATTACGATATATCGTCGCTTAGAAAGTGTAACCAAACAAAAAGAGTTTGAAGCGATTAAAATACTGGTGACGCAGAAGCGAGAGAAGCTCCTCCCATTCTGTTGTGTAGTTTTTCCCCAAGAACTGAAACATTAAAGAATGCGAGTGCTCAATGAATAACCACACTAAACTTGAATCGTCCGGGGAATCAGATCTCCAGGCTTATCAATTGTGCATCAAATCATTCCACAACAATCAAACCAGAAAACTACTATTATCTTCTCATTTTGGACTGTCAAACCTAGTTTTTGTTTTTGCGAGAAAATATTTGGTTTTATTATCTTTTAGATTTCCTTTCCCTCCTTAGCGTTTGGGCATGATATCTCTAGATATATCTTTTGTCCTCTCTAGCCCCCATAAGGCGACAACATACTCAATCTTAGTGAAACAAAAGCTAAGGAGAATCTACTTTTCCTTTTCCCAAAAGATAAAGAGCACGGTTTCTTTCAAAAAAAATGTATAACAATTATGTATTTGTTTACAGAAATAATATTAAAATACTTTGTTTAATGACTAATAATTTTTGTAATTGGTTGTTTTTAGTAATTAGAGCAGACAATGTCTTTTAGGAGGATGTATTCAATCTAGCATTTGATGTGAATTGATTTTTAATGGAGTTTTAGATGATTTTAATAAGTTGTAGAGATTTAGGTGATTTTTGTTAAACTACTCTAGAATATCACCTAAAACAATGGGATTTGAGTTTTATTTTTTTTAACTAAGAAACTCCACCCAAACACCCTAAAATCACCTCAAAACTTTAAAATCCCACAACTTAAAATATTTTCAATAACAGTGGATTTCAGAGTACTTTACGAAATGTCAAGTTCAATAACAGTAGATTTTAAATGAGTTTTTAAAATTCATGTTTGAATAACAGTGGATTTGTCATTTTAATACAAATCACCTGAAACTCTCAGTTGAATACACCCCCCTAAGAAAACCTGTAAAATGCAGAAGGGACCAAAATCAGTAGCGGCACGTAGAGCTGGAAATTTGACTTATTATCTGCGGACCCTGCCCCGTTTGATCCGCCGCAGAATGGGTGCAGATCGAGCGATTTAAAAAAAAATCGTTCGCAGGTGTGGATGCGGGTCGAGTGATTTTAACGCAGGACAGGTGTGGATCAGCCAAAATTTAATCGCGAGTGCCCGCCAATCCGCAAAAAAGTAAATAAAAAAATTAAAGAAAAATATTATTTTTAATAAAAATAAAATTATTTTATTTAATTTAATTGGAAATTTAAAATATTTTTTTAAATTTAAGAAAATTCTATTTTTTATTTTTAATTATAACTCGATTATTATTATTATTTTTAATTAAAAATATTTAAAATAATTATTTTTTTATTATTATTAATATTATCCGCGTATCTAGCGGATCACCTGCGGATTTAAGCGGGGCGGATGCGGGTTTGGTAGTTTCTTCATGCGGGTCAGACGGGTCAAAAAGATTTTGAAAAAAAATTACTCAATCCGTGGGTTGGCGGGTCAAACGGGGCGGGTTTGACCCGCAACCCAGTTCTAGCGGCACGGCTGCGTAATCATGGCCACGCCCACCACAACCAAAACTTGAAAACGTCCAAAAAAAACTGTGAAGATTGAAAATGATTAGAAAAATATATAAAATGAGATTAAACGTTTATCAATCTGTAAAGATATGTTCAGCCAAAAAGTATTGATACTCATTTTACGGCGATCTACTAAAAGCATGTATTAGTTCCGTTTGATCAAGAAAATCTTGGTTTGTGAAAAGATGAACTAAAAATAAAGTTTAACAAAAAGAAACTAAAAATACAAAAAACAGATACAGGAATTTGATGTGAAAAGAACCAGAAAATTCATGGATTTAGTGAATTTTGGTTATTCTATAGTTGACGGCAGCAAAAAGAATTTTGCAGTGAGAATCTGTGGAGTACAGAATTGGATCAGGAAGTACAAAATTGGCAGTGAGAATCTGTGGAGTCTTGACGCTGAAAAAGCAGGATCGTGGACATGAAGATCACTCCTTAACTTACGTCCTCTTGCTTCAGGTTTCCTAAAAGCAGAATTGGGAAACGGAATGAACATCAGCTTTTGGTGGGGATGATTGGTCTCCGCTCGGTCGGCTTATTCTTTTCGGAACCGGGGGCCCTCGAGAGCTCTCTGTACCTCTATTTGCTTCGGTGGCAGATGCGTGTAATGACACAGGTTGGAACCTTAGAGGAGCAAGGTCACCGGAGGCAGAGAGCCTGCACTTTCATCTTTACTGGTACTCCACTCCCATCTCAGTCTCAGGCATGTGATGAATTTATTTGGATGGTTGAAGATGACCCACTATCGAAGTTCTCTGCCTCTCGAACTTGGGCTGACAGTATTTGGTTCAAATCATGCACTCCACGTCATGCTTTCCTCATGTGGATTGCTCAGCATGACAGAATGCCCTCCCGTGCTCGCCTCTTCAACTGTGGACTTTGTACAACACCGAATTGCTGTCTCTGCTACTCTGCTCCAGAGTCTAGAGATCACCTCCTGCTTCGCTGCGAGGTAAGTGTACAGATATAGGAACTGATTCTCAGAAGGCTCGGTTATACCCCTTCATGCTTTATGTCTTGGACCGCTTTCATGGAATGGTTATCCCACACCAATTCTCATGAAGGAACAAGAGACAAGAGACTACATGAAGGCATCTCGTCAACTCCTCAAACGATTTGCAAGCTTATCGACCGTAATATCAGGGACACAATATTGGGGAAACAGCATAAAAGGAATTTCAAGACTCTCATGCTATCATGGCTGAGGAATGACTGGAAACCTTTTTAGTAAAATGAGCTTCACTTTGTTTTTATTCCTTTTGCTAAGGTGAACCTCATCTTGTTTTCAATTTTTGTAAAGTTTACAAAACAATTTCATATTTATATGATATTCAAATATTTGGCAAAAAAAACGGAATTTTGCAGAAAACCTAAACCTATCACAAGGAAAAAGGTGATGGTATAAGAATGCCACTCATTAAAATTCACAAAAAGGACAAAACTTGTAATGCTATACTCGAATTTGAAACGTTATGTATTGAAACTTGTGCAGTTACCACTAGACCACGGTATCTTCAAATAATTTTGGAACAAAAACTAAAGATATATACAGTTACTAGGGTCGGCCCGCCCTACGGGCGGGATGTATGTGTTTGTGTTAATTTTACAGGTTTGTTTTTGATATAAATTTTTTTTTTCAAGAAATCTTATGTGTATGTTTATCAAATCACTAAGGTACATTATTTATTTATTATGCATTTATAAAAAAATAGACAACTGTATATTTTCTTTTGAAATTTGTAAACCGTATGGTTGTATAAAGGGGCAGAAGATCAGGTAACCATTTTATAACTACGGAATGTGTCTTAGACGGAAATTAAATTTTGATTGACCGATACATAGCATATGAATGTAAAGCTCGAGTGTGTCTTCATTGTAAGGGTGAATTGTTTTTTTTTTATATTTATGATCTAAAATAGTTGTGGAGGTTTAGTCATATTGAAGATGTAAAAATAATTCTTAGTTGCGGTTACGTTTGTTTATTTCATATCTTTCTACACTAAAATCACATAACAACTGAGTGATTTCATATTTACAAAATAGATGCTACTTCATTACAATCCAATCCTAGGAGTTGTGTACTTAGTCAATGCTGATTTTGGCCACAATTAGTTTTTCCTCTTTGCATTTAGCTTCAGTGTTTTCTTAAAGACAACTTTCCTGAAGTTTGTTCAGACTGTGCATCATATCCACCACCTGTTAGCCATAAGCAAATAAGAGTAGAAAGTAATTAGCAAATCTGCTATAACCAACGGTGCTAGATTCTTATTTCAGACACCTAACACAGGATAAAAAACAGTCTTGTAAATACCTAAAGAAGCTTTTGCAGAATAAAATTGTACATGTAGCCTTCTTTCTTGGGTAATCTAGGAACATACACCTGTTTCTATAGAAACAAACTGACAATCATTTTATTTATTTAGATAGACAGATTAAGCAATTCAAAGCCTTCATGTCACTGTTACATACCAACATCAAGCTCATAGATATATTGTAAAGGTTATGAGAATCAGTAAACACTCAAAATACAAATAAATTACTTTCAGTGGACAGCCATATTAATATATTATTTTCACCAGAAGAGTCTTTCAAAGACATAGCCGTAAATACTCATTGCAAGTTGTATTTATGATATTGGCCGTAAAAGTCATTTCAAAAATACAAAATTGTGTTCAACTACATCAAAGAAGAAGAACAACTATTTGCTCAGAGTTCTGTATTTTCTGATAACATAGAATAACAACACAAAAATATTTTTAATTCCTCCTATTGCATATTCAAGTGTATACACAGAAAAAAAGAAAAGCACGACCTCTTTTTATGTCTCTAAATTTGTGTATGATATAGGACTTAAGAGTATTACGTGCAGATTTGGCAAAAGCTATAATGTCGATGTGATCTGCTTCAACATGGCTCTCTTGGATTTTCTTCTCTCCAGCTGACATTGGGTAGTGCATACGCAAACCGCCGATGCAGCTACATGAGACACCGTTTAAGAGGCGTAAGAAGAAGTAGTGTGCAGCGGCCGAAATGTACCTGTAAAAAAAAAAGAAAAAAAAAAGAATTATACCTATAAAACAAAACTGAAAATTTTGTACTAACAATTGAACACGACTGAGAAGATAAAAAGTAATCTATAGATAAAAAGTAATCTATTTATGGCAAACAAAGACCAAGCCAGGAATTTGGTAACAAAAACTTAACACGACAGAGACGCTGAAAAAAGTACGGCCGGAAAAAATATTAAAGCTTAACCTGTCAATCCAATAAGAGCATATTCACTCCCTGAGTTTACCACCGCATCAAACGTTCCTGGCCTTCGGATCAGAGGAAAAAATTCTAGAATTAGCAATAACACGATCTATTACTATGGGATATAAAATATGGGAGATAAGATGAGACGAAGAGAGAAATAATCACCCATATTTATACCCAAACACCACCGCCTTTCAGATCGGAAAAGCATTGAAGATGACATAGTGGGGGGAGAGAACCATTCGGATTGATCACAAAGCATTTACTAAGACCGTTTCAATCAATGCGAAGAAGCGGAAACGACATGTGGTCGGCGTCGCATGATAAATGAAGAGGACGCTCGTTTCTCATCTGCAGCAAAATTAGGGTTAGAGAGGACGAACACTCTATCGGGCCAGAAACAAAATAAAACACCAAAGCCCAAACACGCATCACGCAAGTGAAGCCCATGAAGTTACTGTATTACTGAAACGTTGCGTTTTTGGAGGGGACAGATGTCACAGCAAGGTTACTCGAATTTGTGACATGGCATCCCATGTGGACACTCTAGGAGAGAAGCAAGGTCTTCTTTATAGTAATATAGATGCTAATTTTTTTTTAATCTCCAATTTTTCCTTAAATCGCTAGGCTTATACTGACTGTTCGACTCATGCATATTACAATCTCATAGACAATAAACTCATATACAAATACTATATGCTAATTAACAGCAAAGAAAAACAAACCTGAGTACATAGAACAATCTAACAGCAAATTATATACGTACGAACATGAACCCATATAATGAGACCAATGAACTAACAATAAATCATATACATTTGCAAGCGTTGTGCTAACAACAAAGAATATACACTTAATATAGGATGTATGCGAGAAAATAGTTCCAAATCATTGTCTAACAAATCAAACCCGACAAACCCGAACAATAAAGATCAATTTCTTCATGATATTGTGTACATATCGAGTACACCGAAAAAACTACGAGTACCTATGAATAATTTTTGAAGTCTCTGAAAAAGAGATGAAAGGGAACGAAGATTTTGTGCGTTTTATTTGGAGGAATCAAAGAAACTATATAAGATTCTGAATTTATTGTTTTTGGTTTTAAATTGCTGAATGGATAAAAAAATCAGAGTGAATATTTGAGAATAATTTTATGCACCAATCTGTAGAGAAAATATCACTGTTTTGTAATTAAATAAATTTATGAAAAGGGAAATATATGATTTGAAGGAAATATGGACTCACATTATGAATATACTCGATCAGGCTCATATATAAATAGTCCGGAAGATCTATGACACCAAATCTGCTGATCCAGTCGGTTTCTTATGAAAATCCAAATCCAACCCATACCACTTTTATTGAACCGGGTTCAGTTCGAGTTATCAGGTTTGGTCTATTTGCTTAAGCATAATCACTGGAGTTTCTTGTGTGAGCAACTTATCGGCTATATGATATATTCATCCACATAATATAGTTGTATTCCTTTTTACAAGTGAAAGAATTATGTTAGTGTTTCTAATGGAGATATTCTTAAGAATTAACTGCAAACTTATTTACACTACAACAAATATGTGTATTGATAGCAGATTATAATAGCACAATTTTCGTAACTGCTATGGAAAGGTAATTGAAAGTCTGGATATCAAAGTTACAGCATTATAATTATGCTATGCCCAAAAATCAGTAAACGAAAATTAAAAAGTCACAAATCATCATAGTTTTTCCAATTAGCGTCAACACTTAGGAAAATAAAAGGGTTTTCGCTGCCAAATATCAAAATCGTAGGTTTTCATAGAATTAGAAAAAAACAACAACAAAACATTGTCTTGTTTTGTCGTCTTCTTCGTCTCCAAGAAAAAAGATAAAAGACTACTTTTTTCTTAAGCTATTTTTTTAATGGTGGTGATAAACGAAAACGATGGAGAACGTACTGGTCATGATAATGATGGATGTCTCCATCCTCTTTCACTGAGTTTTCGACCAAACTCAGATCTCGCCGGTGACGTCGCTGCCACCGCTTCGTCTGGCAGTGGCACCACCATCTCCCGCTGCTCTATGTACCACCGTGAGAACCTCCAGAGCCACCAATCCCTCCAGACCCACCAGAACAGTCGGATCTGTCATCTCTTTTATTCTTTCCCTTCTCAGATCTGTCCGTACAACTTGTAGTTTTGGATCTCAACCTCCGTTTGTCGACTCTGTTCCAACTCAAAGAGTGGCTCCTAACCCTAACTTGTTTACTCCGTGTCTCTCAGTTGGCGGCTCCTCAGTGTCTGACGAATTCATGAAGCTGTTCCGTATAGCTTCAGCTTCGTTTCTGCTCCACTAGTCTCTCCTAGAGCTTTGCGATTTGTTATCAAAGCCAAATGTAAAATACTAGCTCTCTTTTTTTATTTGTCTCTTAATACAGATTACTTCTCTCCTTTATAATTCAGTGTCTTCTCCTGGTCTTTTGATTGAAGACCCAATATCGGTGGATTACTGGTCTTTTAGTTTGGTGTTGATGAGACTAAAATAATGAAGAGGCTGTGGGGTGAGAATTTCTTTGACCCTGCCACCAGAAAGTGGAGCAGCAAAAACACCGGTTCTGCTATCTGCATGCGTGGGTTTGTCCAGTTCTGTTATGAACCCAACAAGCAAATCATTGCTACTTGCATGAATGACCATAAGGACATGTTGTGGCCTATGTTGCAGAAGATTGGTGTTCAGATGAAGTCTGATGAGAAGGAGCTCATGGGTAAAACCTTTGATGAAGCGTGCCATACAAACGTGGCTCCCTGCAAGTACTGCACTTCTTGAGATGATGATTTTTCACCTTCCATCTCCCCATACTGCACAAAGGAACCGTGTTGAGAACTTGTATGAAGGTCCCCTTGATGATCGTATGCCACTGCCATCAGGAACTATGATCCAAATGGCCCTCTCATGCTCTACGTTTCTAAGATGATTCCAGCTTCACTCCCTTAAACTAACGACTGGTATCATCAACAGAGCATTACGTATGCTTCATCGAAGTGTCCGAGTGGAAGTAGGGTGAATCGAGCCACTACTGGAAGGCCACTGGAAAATGTATCATCTCAAGCGAGAGAGATTATGAAATTGAACTTGGTTTTGTATTCTTGTGATACTTTGCAGTCTCTGCAACTTCGTATCCAAACTCATCGATGAGTGTCAATGTCTTTTGCTTTATGATCATGTTTTCATGTATTGACTTTGTATGTTTTAAAATTTAATGAAAGTTACATGCTATTTTATGATTTACTTGTGTTTTGTTTGAGAAAATTATATTTATTAATAATTTAAAAGCAATAATTAAATATAAAATTCTAAGTTTAGTAATTTTTGAAAAATTTAATCTCCGACTATATATCTGATTCAAAATTCCAAAACCATGATTATATACCCTAAATTGTATTTCTTAAACAATAATAGTTTAGGGGTTTGTATGTTTAGTGTGATGTTATTAGACGGAGATTGGCATATATATATATAATATATATATATATATATAAAACTATATACGCACTCCAAATTATAAACTATACATTTCAATAATTCTAATATTTATAGACTTTTAAGTTGAATTTTAAATCTCAAACCCTATATTAAAACTCCAAACCCAAACTTGAACTCTGTATACAAAATCATTAATCTAATATAAGATTATTAACATCAGTTATTAAAATTTTAAAGATCCAAATTTTTTTAATTTAAAAAAAAAACAGTATAACAAAGAAAAAGCAGAAAAAAATAAAAAAAAAGAGAAAAAACTTTGACTAATAAGGAAGAATGGTGAGGATAACTAACATATCAACTCCACCGTTGATTGATCTCAATCTAACGGATATAACTTAATCGAGTTTTTTATTATTTAACTACAAATGGACCAATCATATACAAGGATGCAGATCAGTCTTTCTTTTAATCACAACCGTTGATTATCCTAAATCTAATGGACAAGAATTCATAAGGTTAAAAGATATCTCTCGTAGTTCTTCTCTCACACATTTTCTCTACCCTGCTTCCTCTCATCGATCTTCTTTATTCTCTTCATCTCTAAGTTTTGATCAAAAGAAAGCTTCGTCCTTTTACACTTATCGGAGCCGACGAAATCGTCACCACCACCGCCACCACTATTCCCTTCGATTTTTCGCACTCTTCACCACCACTACAGTCACCGACATGCTCGTCACCCCCACCAACGAGGCGCTCGTCACCACCACCACTCCGGTTGGAAACAAACAGAAGACTCGAGCACCACAGGTCAACTCACTTCACATTTCTCTTATCTGCTCTCTTCTTCTCGTCATCTTCTAATAAACTTATGATTAATTGAGTTTTGTTTTGTATACAGATTTATTAAGGAGCAGTGAAAGAGAGGCATTGGTGTGAGGCGCGGCAGACTCGTCTCCGGTCAAGCGTGGTGCAGCGGTGGTGTAAGCCGGTGTTGGTCGTGCGGTGGCGATCCGAGCAGCATGGTCGTGAGTGGAGATGCGAGCAGCGGCGGAGACTGAAGAAGTTAATTAGGTTTAGTTAGGGTTAATTATGTTTAGATTTAGATTTTTTTGTGAACGGTTTAGATTTTGTTTTCTAAACCGAATTTGTCTGAAACCGAGTTTAATAATTAAACCGGCATTTGTAAACAATTTTTAAATAATATATTAACTTTTTAAAACCAATTATCAATTATATAAAAATCAATTTTAATTTTAATTTGGATTAAAATATATTAATTAATAATTTAAGTAATATTTTTATTTAAATAGAGATATATACAATTCAATATCAGTGCTACTAAACATAAAATAATCACACCAAAAATGGGCTATCATCATAGCAACGAAATATAGCTACAAATAAATTATTTATAGCAACGTATATCCACTATTATATAGTTTAATATAGCACGATTCATGTGTTATTAATAAATAAAAAATAGCATCAACAAATATGCTATTATATGTTACTCTATTATAGCACTTGATAAAAACGCTATCATAACCTGTCATCCTATTATAGCGGTGGATGTAATAGCATTTATAAAAACGCTATTAAAATATTAACATAGCGCTAATCGTCTGCTATCAATGTCCATATTTGTTGTAGTGTTATTTCATTACTGTATAAGATTTATTATTGATAACAGGTTTGCTCATTGCTCTTTAGTTGACAATTTTATTACGTATTTAACATAAGAAATGCATGATGTCTTCCTACAAACATTAATGGTTTTCATGTCTGTCAAATAATGTTTTCATTGTCTGTCAAATAATGTTTTTTCATGTCTGTTAAGTATGTTAAAGTAGTGCTTTTTCTTTCGTCTTATATTCTGTGTTTCTAAACCGTCAATTGCGGGAAGAAGATTTCATATAATCGTATTTGCTTTATCTAATTTTCCATATCACAAAGTTGGTAGTTGTCGTTGAAACTTTGTCCTCTAAACTTTTTTTTTTTAGATAATGAACACAATAATAATATTGTCGAACCAATGAACGGCTCACTTTAGAATTAAAAAAGTTGAGTGGAGGTTGCTCAAAAAAAAAAAAAAAAGTGTGGAGATTTCAAGTCTTGTCACCATATATTACATTTCATGTGGTCAATAATTCAGTTGTTAGTGTTGGATAAGCTTGAAATAAACTTGAGATACAAGATATACATTCTACCGAGATATGGATTAGAATGAATCTAGGGTTCCTGACTTTTAGGAGTTATCTAATTGTCTTGTGTCTTGTATAAATGAGTTGCCAAAGTGTGGCATCCAACGTAAGGGGTTTATGAGCTTTAGTTTTGAGAGTATTTTCTAAAGCAAGTTTGAGATTAATAAGAAGAGCAAGTTCTTGTTGATTGTGTTCTGTTTTTCATTCATTGAGTTCCACATTTGGTATCAGAGCTTTTTTAGGCAACGATTTGAGTGTGATAACGAGATGGGAGATATAACAACGTTCTCAGGGAAACCTAAGATCAATGGACCTTCTTCCTTTAACTGTCCGATGCTGAACTCCGCTAACTACACGGTATGGGCAATAAGGATAAAGGTTCTGCTTAAGCTTCATGAAGTATGGGAGGTTGTTGAAGAAGAATCTGATGATGTCAAAAAGAACAACATGGCGATAGCACTGCTCTTCCAATCACTTCCTGAGACACTCATATTGCAGGTGGGAGAACTGAATACTGCAAAGAAGGTTTGGGAAGCAGTGAAGTCGCGTCACATGGGAGCAGAGAGGGTTCGAGAGGCACGCTTAGCTACACTTACGGCTGAGTTTGATAGATTGAAGATGAGGGATGATGAGAAGATTGACGACTTTGTGGGAAGAATATCTGAAATATCATCAAAGTCAGCCGCGCTTGGAGAAACAATTGATGAGACCAAACTGGTTAAGAAGTTTCTACAAAGCCTTCCTTGGAAGAAGTACATCACCATTGTAGCCTCTTTGGAACAAGTCCTCGATCTGAAGAAGACAGGTTTTGAAGAGATTATTGGACGCATCAAAACATTTGAGGAGCGTATAGCCGTAGGAGAAGGAGAGTCACAGGACAATCAGAAGCTTATGTACGCAAGCTCAGACTCTGCTCCTGCAGATCACGAGTCCAGTAACTCTTATCATGGAAGGGGACGTGGAGGAAGATACCAAAACAGAGGAAGAGGAAGAGGACAATATGGTGGACGAAGACCATATAGAGATGTTGACCTCTCTAAAGTAATATGCTTCCGATGTGATAAGAGTGGACACTATGCATCAGGGTGTCCAGATCGTCTGCTGAAGTTACAAGAAGCTGTTGAGACTAAGGAGAAGGAGAGTGATACAACGGAGGCTGAGGAGCTAATGGTAAACGAGGTCGTTTACCTGAATGAGAATAAAGTCAATCCAAATGACTTGGAAGTAAGCGCTGAGAATGTTTGGTACCTAGACAACGGTGCGAGCAATCACATGACTGGGAACAGAAGCTACTTTAAGAGCATCAACGAGTCTATAACAGGAAAGGTGCGTTTCGGTGATGATTCACGTATAGACATCAAGGGAAAGGGATCAGTTATGTTCTGCAGCAAAGATGGGGTTAACAAGATTCTGGCAGATGTGTACTACATACCTGAATTAAGGAGTAATATCATTAGCCTTGGGCAAGCTACCGAATCTGGATGTGACGTTAGAATGAAGGAAGATTACCTTACTCTAAAGGACAAGGATGGGCGTCTCATAACCAAAGCAAAGAGGTCAAAGAACAGACTATACAAGGTGATTATTGAGAGGATTGATCCAGTGTGTCTTCATGTTGGTACTCTGAGTGACTCTGCGCGTTGGCACGCACGCCTTGGACATATTGGAAGAGACTCAATGTCAAAGATGATCAAGAATGAGCTCGTGGTTGGCATTCCAAAGTTTGTGATAGAGAAGGACACATGTTCTGGTTGCTTACTTGGCAAACAAGCAAGATACTCGTTTCCTCAAGCAACCTCTTATCGAGCAGATAAGTTACTTGACTTGGTACACGGAGATTTGTGTGGACCTATTACGCCTCCGACACCAGCAGGTAGAAGGTACATTTTTGTGTTAATTGATGATTGTTCTCGCTACATGTGGACCATCTTGCTCAATGAGAAGGGAGAAGCATTTGAGAAATTTAAATGCTTTAAGGCTGTTGTTGAGAAGGAATCAGGAAGTGCGATTAAAACCTTCCGAACAGATCGTGGAGGAGAGTTTACTTCGTCAGAGTTCCAAGCTTTCTGTGAAACCTCGGGCATTGTTCGTCATCTTACAGCTCCTTACTCCCCACAGCAAAACGGTGTGGTAGAAAGACGCAATAGGACTCTAATGGGGATGACAAGAAGCATATTGAAGGCCATGGGATGTCCTAACTACTTGTTGGGAGAAGCTGTACGTCACTCTACCTATCTCATTAACCGAGTAGCTACACGAGTGTTGGAGTTCAAAACGCCTTATGAAGCCTTGAAGCATAAGAAGCCGAGTGTTGCACACATACGAGTTTTTGGCTGCATTGCTTACGCTAGAGTTGACACACCGCATCTAAGGAAGCTTGACAGTAGGTCTCGTGTACTTGTACATCTTGGCACTGAGCCTGGATCAAAGGCATATCGACTCTATGATCCTACTGGTCGACAGATAGTTGTAAGCAGGAACGTTACTTTTGATGAGAACAAGAGGTGGAACTGGAAGAAGAGCTCAGGAGAAAACAGAGAAACGTTCTCTGTTACTCTTGGAGTTTTTGGTAACAGAGGAATTGATGATGATGACGAGCCAAGCAATGATAATGTTGGTGACAGTTCCGCCATAACAGATGCAGTTGCAGAGACTCCAAGTGATGACGGAGAAGAAGAAGAGATGGATGAAGTGAGCGTCTTAAGGAGATCTGAAAGAGAGAGGAGGAAACCTGCCTACCTTGATGACTACATTCTGTTTGCTGAAACCGATGGGGAGAGACTTCTCTTGAGCATAAATGACGAGCCATGGGATTACAGTGAAGCATCAGAGAAGAAAGTGTGGTGTGATGCGTGTGATGATGAGATAGCCTCGATCACAAAGAACAAAACTTGGGAGCTGGTGGATCTTCCTATTGGAGCAAAAGCTATTGGACTGAAATGGGTATTCAAGGTGAAGAGAAACTCGGATGGGAGCATTAACAAGTTTAAAGCCAGGTTGGTGGCGAAAGGTTACATACAAAGACATGGTATTGACTTTGACGAGGTCTTTGCACCAGTTGCCCGCATGGAGACAGTGAGGTTTCTTATCGCGTTAGCAGCTTCAGAAGGTTGGCAGATACACCACTTGGATGTCAAGACAGCTTTCTTGAATGGAGATTTGAAGGAGGAGGTGTTCGTCAGCCAACCAGAGGGATATGTGATTAAGGGACAAGAGAATAAAGTGTACAAACTAAGAAAGGCGCTTTACGGTTTACGGCAGGCTCCGCGAGCTTGGAACGAGAAGCTTAATAAGGTTCTCGGGAGTCTTGGTTTCGCTAAGTGCTCTAAAGAACCTGCACTATACCGAAAGACAGAAACAGAAGATGTTCTCTTGGTAGCAGTGTACGTGGACGACTTGCTGGTTACTGGTACGAATTCAGCTCAGATAGACAAGTTCAAGAGAGGAATGGCAGATAACTTTGAGATGAGTGATCTTGGATTACTTACTTACTACCTTGGGATTGAAGTAACTCAGCATAAAGAAGGAATCACATTGAAACAGGAGCGATATGCAAACATGATACTCTCGGAGACAGGAATGAAAGACTGTAACATGGTTCATGTTCCAATGGATCCGGGTCTAACAATGTCTAAAGCAGAACAAGACAAAGGTGTGTGTGAGAAGGAATACAGAAGAAACATAGGATGTCTCAGATACTTACTCCACACACGACCGGATTTATCTTATGCAGTAGGAGTCCTTAGCAGGTATATGCAGTCGCCAAAGACCTCTCATGAAGCTGCATTGAAGGTTGTGCTGCGTTATCTGCAGGGTACGCTATCATATGGTTTGAGATACGGGCGTTCTGGTGATGCAAGAGTAGAAGGTTATAGTGATGCTTCTCATAACGTTGACGAAGACGATGGAAGGTCTATGACAGGTCACGTGTTCTACTATGCAGACAGTCCTATTACTTGGAGCTCTCACAAGCAAGAAACGGTTGCACTATCTTCTTGTGAGGCTGAGTTTATGGCAGGTACTGATGCAGCTAAACAAGCTATTTGGCTCCAGGAGCTGTTGGAAGAGATAACAGGAACAGAGTACAAGAAGGTGGCGATCATGATCGACAATAAGTCAGCCATAGCATTAACAAAGAACCCAGTGTTTTTTGGCCGTAGTAAACACATTCACCGACGCTATCATTTTATCCGCGAATGTGTCGACAACGGGTTGATTGAAGTCCATCACATAGCTGGAGTCAGACAAAGAGCAGATATATTAACCAAGGCCTTGGAGAAGTTGAAGTTCAAAGAAATGAGAGAGCTCATAGGAGTTGAAGATGTGTCGAAAGCCAAGTTCAAGCTTAAGGGGGAGATTGTTGGATAAGCTTGAAATAAACTTGAGATACAAGATATACATTCTACCGAGATATGGATTAGAATGAATCTAGGGTTCCTGACTTTTAGGAGTTATCTAATTGTCTTGTGTCTTGTATAAATGAGTTGCCAAAGTGTGGCATCCAACGTAAGGGGTTTATGAGCTTTAGTTTTGAGAGTATTTTCTAAAGCAAGTTTGAGATTAATAAGAAGAGCAAGTTCTTGTTGATTGTGTTCTGTTTTTCATTCATTGAGTTCCACAGTTAGCCCGTTGAAAGTGCAAAGAGGGGTATCAAATTGGCTTAGTTTATTAAATAGTATAAACCATAATTATTTGATATCAGTATAGTTTAATGAAAAAAATAGGTTGTTTCTCAATTATTATGTATAAAACAAGTTAAGTTTGTTGAATGACTAGAAACAAAGCAAGACTTTTGTCTCTGGACAAATCTTGTCTCCGAACTTTCCACCTTGATTTCGTTTTCTTATTTCCGTTAATTATAAATAAAACAGTATCTAGAATAATGGCTAGTAACTAGTGTCGACTAAAAAAAGGTTCCAGAAATATTAAACGAGTGAACTCATTTGACCTACACTGTTATCAATGTTTACACGTAGCAAAATATAACTGAAATAATGTAGTGTGTTGCTCCAAAAAAAAAATTGTGTAGATCTCAAAACTGCATCTAATATGAATATACGATTCGATATCATCTTAACTTTTGAAGTTAGAGAATTTGCCAATAAGAAAATATATCTAAATAAAAAAAAAACTTATATGTAGATTTGATTATGATACAATATTTATACAGAACCAAAGATTTAGTTTTCTTTCCGAACGACAAAAAGAAAACATTTTTTACAGTCTTTAAAGATCAGAGATTTTATTTTACATACAAGCCAAAATTTCACATTAGTCATTACTAAAGGAAAAGAAAAACTCAACTCCATTTAGGGAAACTTCACACTTCGTTTCTCAGCAAAATGATTAACCAACGCAAGAGCATTGCTAGTGACTTGAGCCACGTGAACTACTTTTAAACGAATCAGCCTCTTTACTTTGCCTTCCATGGCTCGACCGGAGAATCCATCTAGACACGTGGTTTCGTCCGTCAATGCAGCACTAACCCACGTCTGAACGTTACTCATTTTCCACATGAAGTCCTCACTAGCCACAGCATGACCAGCTCGACCTAGTTCTTTAACCGACTGGCCTAACCGGTCCACGCTGTTGCCTAATACTTCAATGCAATCTTTGATTGCTAAATATTCTCTACGTTTGAAACTTGGCGTTCTACACATACATAAAAGTTTATTAAAAAAAAACAAATAATACTCATGAGAAATATACATACAAACTCCAGAGACTACAGTGGTCTACTTTTTTCTATCATGGAATCAGTGGATTATAAAGCACAAACGTAATTAATTAATTAAGGGTATATGAGAACATACTGTTTGGTTAGTTTAGCGACGAATATAGCAACGGATCTGGCTCGAGACATGCTGATGGCGAGAGCGGTTTGGGCAAGATCCTGGTCGTTTTTGTGTCGAATCATGGTGGCGTAAGCAGAGAGAGTATGCACGCATAGTGGTGGATATCGGGTGGTTTGGCATGATGTCACGATGAACCGGTCTAGTTCGGAACGATTTGGAATTGCGGATGAAGATTGGAGAATGGTTGTTGACAGGAATAGAACTAGAAAGATCGTATTTTTAGGCTCCATGATGTGTTTAAATGTTCTTGCTTTATTGTTGTGTGTCTGAAGTGAAGATGCCGTGTATAAGGGATTGGTATTTATATGGGACTTGATTTAAGTAAAAAATTCAAAGTAGAGAGACTTTTGCATATTTTTTTATTAAAAAGAAAAACAAAGAACAATTTTGGGTAAAGATCTCACTGACAATCTATCTCTACATTTTGATCTAGTTAATATATTTTACATGCATCGATGTGCAGATGAGTCATCGATAAACACATGGCGGGAAAAAAAAAGGCTGTGACTGACTGACTGGTATATGACATTTTAGAGTAAAATGTATTTTTAGTTGGGTTGCGCCATTTTTAAGGTGAAGTAAAATATTCTCCATCACATTTTATAAGATGTTCAAGACTTTTTTTTTAATTTTTGTCAGATATTTTAATTTTTTTTATGAATCATGTATTTTAATAGATAAAAATTATACTCCTTCCGTATCCTTTTAAGTGGTTTTTAAGAATTTCGATTTTGTTTTAAAATAAATGATGTTTTTATTTTTCTAGACAAAATTTAATGTCATTAAATTTTTTAATCAATTACAAAATGGGAAAATTTCATATATACACTTTCTTAAGTACCACTTTTCATATATACACTTAGAAGAACTGCATTTTCAAAAATACATAAATCATTAACAAACAAAAGACAAAAATAACCTTTCATAATTCTAAACTAATTACTCGTCTCTTTGTACTCCTATAGTAACGAGATCGGAGATCGGAGATCGGACGATGGCGAGATCAGAGATCGGACGAAGATGGCGACGAGATCGGAGATCGGACGACGGCGACGAGATCAGAGATCGGACGACTACGACAATCCTTCTCTTACCTCTCACTCCTTACCCTATAACCGTTCGCTGGCATCTCGATCTTTCCCCATCTCGTTCTTCTTCGTCTCCATCCACAGAGCATTCCTCAGGGTCAAGTCGGTTTCGAAATGGACGCGAGCCATACAAGTGACGCCTACATCAGTATCAGCAACGATGTTATTGACCAAGTCCCGAAACGACCTCGTTATTGACCAAGACTCGAAACGACCTCATAAAAGGAACGATAGAACCATCTTCTCCTCCTTCGTCTCCTACCACCACACCTTTGATGCAGATTCAAAATCCAAATCCTTTGCCTGGATATGCTCAGAATCAGAGTGGGATTGATACTGATGCTTAGTTTCCATCCACGGTATGTTTCTCTTTTCGCCATATAGAGTTCTTGTTTTCCCCTTCTTGTTAGTAAAAGATCTGGTTTGAACATTAATATAGGGCTGTGACTGTTTTAAAATTTGTAGTGGCTGAAATTATTCTGAACATAGTCATAGCTCCACGTTTGATGTAGATGTTTAGCCCTTAATCTTTTTCCCTAGAAGAACTGAAATCATTTGAGCACGTGCTTAAGTACTGAAATTTATTTTGTTTGAAACTTATTTAGAGTCTAAGGCTACTCAATACTGATAGTAAACTACTGTACAAAGTTAGGAAGAGCAGAGCAAAAAAGTTCAGTTTATAATGCTAAAAGAAACACTAATCATTTTTATACTTTACTGTTTTGAGCTATATATATCTGGAAAGTATGATTTTGTTTGATCCTTTGTCGTCTCACAGTTATTCTTTCCTGTTTGCTAAGTTAGATACTAAAATTCTTGGAACGTTTCTTTTTCAGGAGGCACTAAAAAGAAGGCTGAATGCAAGGATGGAGTATGCAAAGTTTCTCCAAGATACTGTGAAAGAACAAGTGGGAGTGCAAACTCAAAGCTGGGGTTATGCAAATCAAAGAAAAGAACATTCTTTTCTCAGAGGTTGGACAAACTTCTTGTCAATCGAGGATTTGTTTTCAGGCTAGTTGAAGTTTCAGTTTGACTTGCATATCTTCTTTTTTTTTGGCAGACCAATGGAGATTTTACTTTCTAACAGTGATGAAGATAAATTTTTAAGAAGTTTATAAAGTCTATAAACGGTTTATAAATGTTTATAAAAGATAGTTAGAAGATCTTTAAATCATTTATAAAAGCCTATAATAATTTAGAAAGACTTATAAAACAATTTTATGGTTTGTAAAATAATTTATAAGGTTTATAAAGATATGTAAATAATTTAAAAAGGTTTATAAAACATTCATAAAGTTTATAAAAGCTTTTATAAGGTTTAGAAGCCATTAAAATCGGCTTATTAATCATTTATAAAAGTCTAGAAACCTTTTATAAAAGGTATGTAAACAATTTGTTTTTTCATGCCTCTATAGAGTCTCTAAATCATTCATAAAAATCTATTACCATTTAGAAAGGCTTATAACACAATTTATATGAGTTTGTAATATAATTTAAAGGGTTTACAAGAATATTTAAATAATCAATAAGAGTTTATAAGGGTTTATAAAGCTTTTGTAAAGTTTATTAAAAACAGTTTAAATAGTTTGTAAATCATTTATAATGTTTGTAAATCATTTATAATGTTTGTAAATCATTTATAATGTTTATAAATCATTTATAATGTTTATAAATCATTTATAATGTTTATAAATTATTTGTAAGAGTATATAAACCATTTATAAAGGCTTATAAAGAAGTCTATAAACCATTTATAAACGTTTATAAAGAAGTCTATAAACATTTTATAAATGCTTATAAAATGAATCAGTTAGAAAGTCTTTAAAACATTTATAAGAGTCTATAACCATTTAGAAAGGCTTATAAGACAACTTATATGGGAGCAATCCTGATCTTCTGTGTTCTTAGTCTTGCAGATATTCACTCTGTCTTCGATGGTTTGGGCTGCAGACTAGTTTGAGAGAGTAGATTTGTGTGGTTAAAGGTTTAGATCTAGTTTGTTAAACATCTCATTTTTTTCCACTTGAAAGGATCACAAAGTTGTTATGACTTGTGCAGGTTACATCTATCTACTGCCCATTTGTTTGATCTTCAATAAGTAGACAACAGTGAATAGTTCTTTAAGCCTATCCAAGATAGAGTTTTACTGTATATTTGCATCCTTGTTCTTCCTTCTTGTGTGTATTGACCAGGTGGATTTGTCATGTTTACTTGAGCATGCAGAAGCTTTTGAGTTGTCTCAGATTTGACCTCTTGTGTTAGACTTCAAATCACATACACCCCTATTATATGGAATATATAGTCTAAGATATGATGCATACTTCTATTTGGCTCACCATATTCCTTTAACAAGGACTTGATCCTCGTGTTGCTTGTGTCCTCGAAATTTCACGTTACTCTGTTGTAGTGAATTCAATATCTCTGTTGATGGAATTACTTTCTTGCTTTAATACAAAATGTTTGTGGTCACTGGCCAAGAAGATCGAATGTTTGTTATGATGATATAATTTTACTGTATCTATTATAAGAGTTTATAAAATTAATCTATATCTAAATAAATTATTAACGTATACTTTATTTATAAGAAATTATAAATTCAGTCTATAAGGCTTTATAAGGATTACAAATAATTTAATAAATGTTTATAAACTGTATAATGGATTATAAGTTTATTTTTCAAAAATCGCTCAAAAATACAATCAACACAAAAAGGCTTTGCAAAACATATACTGTTACATCATCAGATGCTCAGGAAAACTCTGTAAATTTAGAAATCATTTATAAACCTTTATCAATAGTTTATATATTCGTTACAAAAAAAAATCAATAGTTTATATATATATATTCATATAAATGACTTATAAACCTTTATAAAATCACTTATAAGAATATACCAAATATTTATAAGGTTTTATACAGTAATTTATAAATATTTGTAAAAATTTATAAAGGCAATTCATTTATAAAGTCTTGAAATATGAATATATAGAAACTTTTTATAAGGGTATATAAATCATTTATAAGAATATTTAAAATTATTTACAAAGGCTTATAAAATCATTTATAAGGATTTTTAGAATTTCAAAAGGTAATTCGTTTATGAAGTATTCTTATAACATTTTATAGAGGCTTATAAATCATATATAAGGATTTGTGAATTTTTTTTCTAAAACACATAAACTTGTTTATAAGGGTTAATAAAACATTTATAAGAATATATATAAACTAATATATAAAGGTTTATATATCATTTGTAAATTATATAAACTGTTTATAAGACCATACAAACTATTTCATTGGTTTATAAATTATTCTTCTCTGAAACCACAAGATATTCAACAAATTAACCAACTTTTGGTTGCTTATAAGAGTTTATAATCATTATAAGAGATTTATATATCATTATAAGATTCTATATATCATTTATAAAATTATATAAACTATTTATAAGTTTATAAGTCATTTATAAAGGCTTATAAGTCAGTTTATAAGGGTTTATAAATTAGTTTATAAGGTTTGTAAATCAATTTATAAGTGTTTATATAATCATTTTAAGAGTTTTGTAAGAGTTTATAAAAAATTAGAAGGGTGTACAAAACCATTTAATTGCTTAAGAAAATTTAAAAGCATCATGTACATATGTGTAATAGTAAGAGTGTATACCTCATTTTAAAAGATTTATAACATTGTTACAACAGATTTATAAATAAGAGTTTATAAATCATATAAAATGCACATAATTTCATGTAGCAATAATCCTATTGAACAACTCTCCACCTGCGTAAAGCCCCATTACCAAGTGCACAAAATGCTTACCTCAAAAGCTCTTTTAAACTCAACAATATTTGGCTGACCAGTCAGGTGATGCATTATACTCACTTCCCTTCTTTATTCACAAGCTTCATATTAGCAATGGTCTTGCAAGCAAATTGCTCACATTTTGTCTGCATTTATATTTGTATATTAAACATTTCTTTCCATCCTGGTCTCACTCCGATTGTTAGAATCTCTTCTGTTTGCATAGCTCTGCTGCATTTTAGCAGACAAAAGAAAGAACACAAAGGTTAGGTCTTCTCAAGACTACAACAAGAGCCTCCCCAAATCAAACAGGTAAATAATCAATGCCTTTCATTGCAAGACACAGAAACGTTCATACCTTACTATACCATTTCTTATGTGGGAATACTACTAATAATAGGTAAATAACGATTTGTGAGTTTGATTGCAGTCTAGTGGACACAATTTCACAATCAAAATTACATGAGATAAGAAGAAGATAGAAGCAAGATATTATTGAAAAAATGTATATCCAAGAGTTAAGACAGATAATGTTCTACTTTTACTGTACGTCTACAAACAGAAAAATAATAACCAAGGTGAGAAATAAGATAGAAGATAGAAGCAAGATATTATCAAAAAAGTGTATATCCAGGAGTTAAGACAGATGATGTTCTACTTTTATTGTACGTCTACAAACAGAAAAATAATAACCAAGGTGAGAAATAAGAACAGTGATTAAACAAGAAATCTAAGCAAGTAAACAAGGATATAGATTAACTTACGGCATAACCAGGGACAGGAAGATAAGATAGTGATTATTTTGTTGTGCTACAGCATTTGTGTCCTGCAACACAAACACAGAGTGCTTAGAAGTTCACTGGAATCAAACCACAAAGCACTGAAAAGAACATCTCAAAAACAGTACCTCAAAACTATGACTCTGGTTTCAAGTGTGTTTCTTGACCTGAGAGATAAACCAAGATCCTATTAAACGTTGATAGATAGAAATTTCTAAACAAAGATGGAAAGAAAGAAAGAAAGAAAAAAAAGAAAACCTCTGGGACCAATGACGATAAGTTGTTAACCAAGGAGAGTACAACTACAACAACTACGAGATTACACACGACAATTGTTGAGGATAAAACACACGACAATACGAGATTACACACGACAATAGTCTGGATGTCTTATGTGGCTAGTACCCTTCTTCTTCTTGCTTTGATTAAGCAGAGCCTGATGTTTTATCCTCGCCATCGCACCTTTTTATCTCACAGCAAACACTGATACAACTTCGTTCTCTGCAAACCCACAAATCAACTAGTTAGTCAGTTTAATACACAGAAGCTTCAAATTCAAAGCCTTTCAGGTGCAAAGTTCCACATCTATAAAACTGCATAAGATTTTCACAAAGACAAGAACCAATTAAACTTCCAATCCCCACCTTCCACATCTATACACAAAAGCTTCAAACAGATGATTCTCAGTCAAATTAAACTTCCAATCCCCACATTTCTGTTCGTAACTGATACGAATCAAAAACCCAAAGCTTTTCACAAAGACTGGAACCAATTTAGAGTCGCATCCTTCGAGTGCGGATTGAGCTCGAGCAAACCCTAAGAAAGGTCCAGAACGGTTTGATTCGGAAAACCATTTGAGGTTGTAATCCTCATCAAATCTTGCCGGAGAACTAGCTAAGGAACTCGTCGTTGTCGTCAAATCTCACTGAAGAACTCACCAGCGTCGTTGAATCTCGCCGGAGTACTCGTCGGAATCGGCCAATCGTCGGATTTGATCATCGGATAAACGGATCTGAGACCTGAAGAAATCGTAGAAAAAATATTTTTAAGTTTAATTAGTTAGGGGTATAATAGTATTTTACCTATTAAAATTTTAATGGTAAAGTTGATTAGTGTAAACTTGAAAAGTGGCATCATGAAAATGGTATTTTTGGTAATTTCCTTTACAAAATAATATATCTTTTTCATTGATTAACTAATTTTGTTTAATGTTATTTTTATATAATCAAGCTAAATGACATAAAACTTTGCATTTTCTTAATCTTTGTGAGAAAACCTTAAAATCCAATTAAAATAATATAGAAAGAGTATTATTTAATGTAAAAGTAACCACATTTTGTATTTTTATAATAACTAGCATTTTTATTTTTTTATTGGAGAAAAATTGTTTTGGAAATCAAAAATATATTGGAATAGATTATACTTGTATTTTGTTGGAAAAAAAAATTATACTTGTATTTTAGAGATTAAAAAGATAGCAAATACATACTTTTACGCTCCCTCACATACCAGTCACAGCCGTATAAATCTTATTTAATTTGTTTTTTCTTACGCATTAATATGTTTTTTAGGATGCTTATCCAGACCATGTCGAATAACGACAACAGGTTCATGCGTACTTTTTGGGTTACGATTTATTTCTCAGCGCTAACGGATGAGCGTTGAATCCGGGTAAACAGGCCAGCTGAATAGAGTATTATTTAAACCCAATTTGATGTGCGGTACGGATATTATTATTTTGTCTGCCATCATAAAAGGAAGAAAACCTCTCTAAATAGGTCTGGAGTTCGGTGGCCTAATATGTTGGATAAGTTTCAAAGATAGCTTAGGAAAAAAGTTATTCATAAAAGGAAGTTTGAATAACTAAAAAGGAAAAATTTGATTTAGATTTATGTTAAGTTTCTAGATCACTTTGTAATAGGTTAAGCTAAGACCCTATATATAGAGATCTATAATGTAAGATGATCTCAAGAAGTTAAGAGTTTAATAAAACGAAGAAACTGTTTTATTAACAAGCTTTGCACATTCACACAATCGATCCTTAGGCGACTTTATTTGGTATCAGAGCTTAGGTTTTTGTGTGATTGTGAAATCGAGAAGCTGTATCCATGGCTGATACAAAAGCTTTAACAGAGATGAAGCCACTAGGAAGAAGAGAAGACTTTCCGAGTGCTGTAATCTGTCCGATGCTCAATACGACGAACTACACTGTTTGGGCAAAGAGGATGAAGATTCTGTTAAAGGTTCACAAAGTTTGGGGTGCAGTAGATCCAGGCACTGACGACGAAGAAAGAAACGATCTCGCAACGGGACTTCTGTTCGGTTCAATACCTGAAACGATGGTTTTACAAGCCGGAGAAGATGACTCCCCTAAAGTTATATGGGAAGCCATTAAAACCAGAAACCTTGGTGTTGAACGCGTTAAAGAATCTCGTCTACTAACGCTGATGAATGAATTCGATCGATTAAGTATGGAAGACTCGGACAGTATAGATAACTTCACGAGCAAGTTAACAGAGCTTGCATCAAAAGCATCCTCGTTGGGACAGAGTATTGATCAACCAAAGCTCGTGAAGAAACTTCTCAACAGTCTACCAATGAAATTCATTCACATGACGGCATCAATAGAGCAGATGCTTGATCTAAACAAAACCTCCTTTGAAGATATTATTGGAAGACTCAAAGCATATGAAGAACGAGTCAAAGGCAAAACTGCATATGATCAACAAAACAATCTGTTGTTCTCAAGCACTGAAACATCAAGCGATCAGAACTCGAGAGGCAGAGGAAGAGGATCATATTGTGGTCGTGGTCAAGGAAACAGAGGTAGAGGACGAGGAAGAAGCAACACTGGCGAGGGGCACAAAGAAAAGAAAGACTACTCCCAGATCACATGCTTCAATTGTAAGAAGAAGGGACACTTCAAATCCGTGTGTCCTGAGAAGAAAGAAGAGAAACAAGAGCTCAACAAGACAGAGACGGAGGTAGCAGAAGCTGCGTTATACATGCATCAAGTTGTGTATCTCAACGAAGAGAAAGTCTTACCGAATTCACTAGATCCAAGCAAGAAAGAAGATGGTATATGGTATCTAGACAACGGTGCGAGCAATCACATGACTGGTGAAAGATCTTACTTCTCAGAGCTCAACGAGAACATCAAAGGAAAAGTCAAGTTCGGAGATGGCTCGTATGTAGATATAAACGGCAAAGGGTCTATTCTCTTTGAAGCCAAGACAGGGGAACAGAAGCTCCTAACCGACATATATTACATACCGAACTTGAAGAGTAACATACTAAGTCTGGGTCAAGCAACTGAACAAGGGTGTGACATAAGGATGAAAGAGAATTACCTCACTTTGAGAGATCCAAGCGGTAGACTTTTGGTGAAAGTTCAGAGAGCTTCTAATCGTCTATATAAGATATCACTCAAAGTCGGTAAACCTACTTGTCTACTCGCAAAGATCAAGGAGGAACCATGGAGATGGCACGCACGCCTTGGTCATATAAGCTTCAAGACAATAAGGGCCATGGCAACACATGATATGGTTCGTGGCTTACCTGAAATACATGAAGAGAAGCAGCTGTGTGACTCGTGTTTGGTTGGGAAGCAGACGCGTCACATCTTTCCTGCAGCAACTGCATACAGAGCTTTGGTTGCTCTCGAGCTGTTACACGCGGATCTGTGCGGTCCCATATCACCGGCAACACAAGGTCACAACAACTATATCTTCGTCATAGTTGATGATTGTACGAGATATATGTGGTCTATTTTGTTGAGAGAAAAGAGTGAAGCCTTTGACATATTCAAGAGTTTTAAAGCCCTTTTTGAGAGGGAAGCAAACAAGACAATCGGAACACTCCGTACGGACAGAGGAGGAGAGTTCACGTCAAAGGACTTCCAAGACTTCTGCAACAAACATGGCATCAAACGCCATTTAACAGCACCATATACTCCACAACAGAATGGAGTTGTGGAGAGAAGGAATCGTACTTTAATGGAGATGACTCGAAGCATGATGAAAGCTATGAAGGTACCGAACTACATGTGGGGAGAAGCCGTGCGACACGCAACATATGTGATCAATCGTGTTCCTACTAGAGCATTGAAGAATAAAACTCCATACGAAAGCTTGAAGGGAGGAAAGCCTAACGTAGGTCACATAAGAGTTTTTGGATGTGTTGCTCACGCGAAAGTAGATTCAGTTCATCTAAGGAAACTTGATGATCGTTCTCAAGCTCTTGTTCATCTCGGAATCGAACCAGGCACGAAAGCTTATCGACTTTATAATCCTACCTTCAAAAGGATAGTCGTAAGTCGGGACGTAATTTTTGACGAGAAGACTTGTTGGAATTGGAAGGGAGCTACTAAGGAAGGACAAGACGACTCTGGTATGTTCCGGATGACGTGGGGATTGACTGTAAACGAAGGGAATGGTCCGTTTATAGCCAGCACACAACAAGAAAAAACCGCGAATGCAGAAAGAGAGCAGCAAGAAGACGAAACAGGTGTTACACACGCAGAATCAGATGTAACACACAACGAAAAAGAAGAAGTTGAACAAAGCTCGACACAGGAAGTAAGGCGCTCAACTCGTCAAACAAGTAAACCTAGTTACCTAGATGACTACATTTTACTTGCTGAGATAGAATGTGAGCTGTTGCTTCATGTTATCAATGATGAGCCAAAGAATTTCCAAGAAGCAAAGGGAGATAAAAGATGGACGAAGGCATGTGACGACGAGATCCATTCTATCAACATAAACAAGACATGGACGCTAACAGACAAGCCAGCTGGAGCAAAGATCATCGGTCTCAAGTGGATCTTCAAGATCAAAAGAAACGCTGATGGATCTATCAACAAGTTCAAAGCGAGACTCGTAGCTAAAGGTTACGTACAAGAACATGGTATCGACTTTGATGAAGTGTTTGCACCAGTGGCTCGATTAGAGACCATAAGACTCCTGATTGGGTTAGCTGCTGCGAACAAGTGGGAGATTCACCATCTAGACGTCAAGACAGCATTCTTACATGGTGAGTTACACGAAGAAGTTTATGTGTCACAGCCTGAAGGGTTTGAAAAGAAGGGAGAAGAGCATAAGGTTTTCAAACTCTCCAAGGCCTTGTATGGATTGAAACAAGCTCCACGAGCTTGGAACATAAAGCTTGATCGAACTTTGAAGCAACTCGGCTTCAAGAGGTGTTCTAAAGAAAATTCGGTCTATCGAAAGGATGATAAAGGAAAGCTAATCGTGGCTATCTATGTTGACGACTTATTCATTACCGGAGACTCTGCAAAAGAAATCTCAGAGTTTAAGAAGAACATGTCGAAGAACTTTGAGATGTCTGATTTGGGTCTTCTAACATACTACCTCGGATTGGAAGTAAGAAAAAGCTCAAAGTACATCATGATCAATCAAGAAGCGTATGCGATGAGAGTATTGGAGGAAGCTGCAATGGACGACTGCAACTCGACATGTATACCCATGGAGTTCGGTCTGCAACTCTCAAAAGGCCTCGACGAACCTGAGATAGATGCTACATTATATCGAAGGAGAATTGGCTGTCTCAGATATCTTATGCACTCAAGACCAGACATGTGTTACGCAGTGGGCATCTTGAGTAGATATATGCACTCACCAAGAACGTCTCACGGCAACGCACTGAAGCAAGTGCTAAGGTATTTGAAGGGAACAGTCGGGTACGGATTATCTTACGAGCAAGGTGGATCAATGAATCTCGTGGGATATAGTGACAATAGTCATAACACAGATCCGGACGATGGAAGAAGTACGACAGGTCACTTGTTTTGTCTAGGAGAAACGCCAATCACTTGGTGCTCACAGAAGCAAGACACGGTGTCTTTAAGCTCGTGTGAAGCAGAGTATATGGCGGCAACGGAAGCAGCAAAGCAGGCGGTCTGGATACAAGATTTGATAAGTGAGATTACAGGAAAAGAGATGAAGAAGACGATGATACGAGTGGATAACAAGTCTGCTATCTCATTAGCCAAGAATCCCGTGTTTCACCGAAGAAGCAAGCACATTCACAAGAGATTTCATTTCATTCGTGAACGAGTGGAACAAGACGAGATTGATGTGGAACATGTTCCTGGAGAAAAGTAGAAAGCGGACATCCTAACTAAAGCTTTAGCAAGAATCAAGTTCAAAGAGATGAGGGAGCTGATTCAAGTTCAAGACTTAAGCAAAGATGGCTTGAAGCTTAGAAGGGAGAATGTTGGATAAGCTTCAAAGATAGCTTAGGAAACAAGTTATTCATAAAAGGAAGTTTGAATAACTAAAAAGGAAAAATTTGATTTAGATTTATGTTAAGTTTCTAGATCACTTTGTAATAGGTTAAGCTAAGACCCTATATATAGAGATCTATAATGTAAGATGATCTCAAGAAGTTAAGAGTTTAATAAAACGAAGAAACTGTTTTATTAACAAGCTTTGCACATTCACACAATCGATCCTTAGGCGACTTTATAATAGACTTCTGTGCGGATGATTCGGATTTTCGGTACTCTACTCACAAATACTATTTGATTTTTGCCAATTATTAGATTAGATTCAGTTCAATTCTTTCCGAATTCGGTTCAGATCGGATTATAACCAATATCTAAAATCATCCAAAAATATTTTTTTTAAACCTAAAAATTTAACAAAATAATATTCAAAATATGTAAATTATTCACAAATATAATTAAAAGTTAATTAAACTATCTAAATTAACAAAAAGATATTCAAAATAACATATAACATAGACATAAATCTCTAAAATACTATAAACTATCTAAATTACCTTAACATATATAAAAACATTAACATATTTACTAAGCTCGTAAGTGCATAAGTGTCATTCGGATATTTCTATATAACGGTTTGAATCCGATTTTGTTTTTTCAATTCGGATTTAGAAAGATACTTCGGGTTGGGGTGAAGACGCCCATGACTACTCTAAATAATGAATCTACTAGAGCAACATTAACGGTGATTTTGCAAAACATAGGTTCTTAAAGACAAAACAATATTCTCTCTATCATTTAAGAGATGTTTAAATTTTTGCACAAAAATTAAGAAAATACGAATTTTTATTCAATTTACTTTGGTAATATAAAATACAACTAATTTAACCAATAAAAAAATACAATATTTTGTAATTGATCATAAATTTCAAATGACATTAAATTTTATGTAGAATTGTGAGAACATCATCTATTATGAAACAAAATTAATATCTTTAAATATCACTTAAATGATACGATAAATAATTAAATTTTGATTTAAATCAAATCACTAAATTATTTAGGTAAAAGTATGTGGACAAAATATACAATCAAAGGTTTTTTAACTGTCTAAAAGATTAGAAAATTTTCTCTCTCTTTTCTTAATATTTTTTTTTATTCTAAGATCTTTTCTATATCTTTCCATTCGGTAGCCTAAAAAATGACGATAGACAAGTGGACATGATTCTTTTTATCAAAGTTATTTTGCTTTTACTATAGTTAGTTGCTGCATAGCCCAAAAGATAACCCACAAAAAAACATATGCATGTGAACGTAATAATGAGGATAATTGTGTCACAGTGGAAAATAATATAAAAGCTAAAGATGATAATGAAAGGCTATGCTTGGAAGCTGGAACCAATGTCACAATTGTTTTCTTTAATTATTGTTCTCTCTGAACCAAGTGAGGACGCTCCAATAGTCTTGAAAAAATGTCGGTCTAATACAAATTTGGGTTCAAATTCGGAAGACCACTAAAACTAAAATTTAAAATCCGGATTTTCCTAACTTTTGATGACCGAGGCGTACTCCGACAGATAGTAGACTGATATGGATACACGCCACAAATCTGGATCTAATTTAATGAATGCCAACGTACATCGAATTATTCGGAAAAAAATTATTGTTCTCTTTGTAGTATACCATCACTGATTCCTTTATTTTATTCTTTTCCACAACTTTATAAATGATTGATTTATTTCAATTATTACGAATAGAAGAGATTTAATCGTGTTGACAGAAAAAAAAGAAGAGATTTAATCGTTACAGCGAACATGGTCCCATAATGAGTAATGACACAGACATGCAAAGAACGAAAGCTTATATAAGTCGATATTTCGAGACATGGTACATGTTAAAGTGCGGATTTTTTTTAGAAAATATGACCTTAAAGATATAAAACATTCGTTCGGGAAAAAGAAATACATTTTACTCAACAAAATAAATATAAATACATTTTACCCGAACATAGTAAACATTCCAGAGATTGAGAAATCTTTGTAGACTCATCACTCATATGTTACACCGTCAAGTACTTTAGAACCGAAGCACGTACCTTCTCCATGTAATCTCCTGCTTCTTTCTGCGAAACCAAAAATAAATAAATTATAATTCTCCTTTAGAATAGTTATGGTTGCAATCGGTTTTCTATTCGGTCAAAAGCTAGAACCGAGTTTTATTTCAGGTTGCAATTCTGTTGATTCATCATAAAAGTTCAGGCTATTGTTTAAGTTCGGCTCAGTTTCCGTTTGATAAGGTTTTGTTTGGTTCGGTTCAGTACGGTTATTATGTATTTATGCCTACCTCCTGTCAATTAGATTAGAGATTTCCGTTATACTTTAAATCAAAGATTCGAAACCATCTTTATTTTGTCTCAACCAAAAATCAACCGGGTCTACTAACCTGGTTCCCTCTGTATGCATTAGCTATGTTTTCATCAAGAAGAGTCAACAAAGATCTGTTGATCTCGTTTTTCTCCACCATATCCAACAACTGTAATAACAAACAAGAATCAACACAATGGTTCAAAACCATCTCATAATGACTAATGTAACACGTACTGTTGCTTTGATATCGGTTGAGGTTAAGATCTTGGTTAAGCTATTTGTAGCCGTCATAAGCTCCTTTTGCATTTTGTCATAAGCCTCTGCATTGCAACATTACAAATAGTAGAGAGAAGTAATCAAAACCAGTAATAAGATGACACAATAATTAAGACCATAAAGACAGAACACAAACCAATTCCTTCTTCTAAGGCCTTCTGAAGTGATTCAAGCTCAATCAATCTGTCTTCATCTTCCTACATGATGAAAAAAAAAAAACAAAGATTGGTTAAGTGGCCGTCGACTCCACTGGTGATGGATTCAAATGTTGTTTGAAGAACATTGTACCGCGGTTTTTGTAACAGCAAACCGGATTTGCCCGATTTCAAGTCGAATTTGCGCAAAAAACTCGTCGTTTAACCTGGAATCCCCGGTAAAACATGAGTTTTATTCACACAATACTCAAACTTTTTTAACTCAGTTCTGTCTTGTAATAAACCAAACATGTATAATTTTCCAAAGCATTTAAAAAAAACAAACATGTATTATACTTCTTTTAGAAAAAAGGGTATTATACTTGATATCTTAAAACATTTTCACTAACCTTCCACGAAGCCTAGCGATTTCGAATTCAATCTCCTGAGCTTCCGTGTCAAGAAAGAACTCAATCAGCTCAGCGGAAGTATCTGGTACAACTCTAGACTGACAAAACCCATGAAAAGACTAGCAACATCAGTAAAACAATTCCATACATATGATTATGTATCATCAGTACTATTAAGTATGATAGGAGTTTTGATTTACCTCTCTAAGAGCTTGACGACGCTCTCTCTCTTCACGGAGTTGTTTCTGGAAAGCTTCTTTAGCCTCGGAGTCTCTCTCTATCCTGCGTTTGAACTCAAGACGAGCGATATGGCCAGTTTGTGCTGGTCCTAGTATACCTTTGGGATCCTTCCTTATGATCAACAAGAACATGTTCAGACGAAAAAATCAAGAACAAGAATCATACAGTGATGATGTATTGTGATTCGTTCTTTACCCATTCGCAGGAGATTTTGCTCCTTCGTGTATTAATTCTCGGGACTTTACGGACGGTGTTCGCAAAGGCGATTCCTATTGAGAGCGAAGCCATTGTTATTTTTTCTGGGAGGCTCTGCTTTCACTAGCTACGTTACGTTATCTCCTTAACTATCTATCTCTTATCTGTTTTTTTTCTAATGGCGGGACTATTTGTGGCCGTTGAATTACGATTGCTTAGAGGCGTTTGATCAGACTGTAACCGTTGAAACGTTTTGATCTGACGATTATTGTTCGTCCACGTGACAATATGAGGAGGACGATTACCAATTTTGTGGAAAGGCCCAATTAAGCTGAATCTTGAACGGCCTTTCTATGGCCTGAATATACATTCTAAAAGCCTAATTGCTGTCGGCTTTTTTTTTCCTTATCACATTATCTTAAACTGTAACGTCTCTGGTTCTTCTCTCGTTCGGTTACAACGATTTCAACAGACGAGCAGAAGAGTAAAGTGGAAAAACGACAATGCACATGGTTGTTATTGGTTAACAACTAATAACACAAAAAAGACAACTAATCACACATGGTCGCACAAATTGGAGGCTTGTGTGAAACCCTCTCCTAAGACTTGTGCGAAACTCTCTCCTTGGCTTGGAGGCTTTCCCACATAAACTCGTCTTCTCATGGCCACTATTTCCCTTGGCTCCTGATTTAGTGTTAATCAAGCAATTGGTCACACAAATAAATGTATAACTGAAATAAACATTTTTGGATTTAGCTAATTATAATGTACGCCTGCATGCCATAGTCTGTGGGTTTTCACGCCGTTCATTCTATGATTCTATCTAAAAACTACATCATCCATCTGGTAGTTGTTGGAAAATCAAAAACAAATTATAATTGATTATGTGATCGTCACATGATTTTTTCCACATATTGTTTGTTTCTCACCTACATGGTAAGGAGAATCTTTTATTTTATTATAAATCATACTCCAACTCAAACATGATTAATTTTGAACCTTTTTTTGTAAAATATTTATTGAAAAATGAATATATTTTGGTGACATAGTTATTAAAATCAATTTTCACAAATAATGAATATATTTTGTTCTGCTTTATCTCGCAGTTTTTTCAAGTAGTGAATCCTCAGAGCTTGCGCTCCTATGGTGTTGGGTTCTCAGTACCAGCTTGTTTGCTGATTCTGTATTTTAAGGTGATGAAAAAGAAGTGAACTCTAAATTATGTCGTCGAAAACTTAAGCAAGAAAAAGAAATCAAACGTTAAATCATTTACAGTTTAGTTGAAAAAATTGTAGGTTTTCTGGGAAGAAAAAGAAGGAAGTCTTTTTTTTTTTTTTGAAAAAGGTAGTCTTTTTAAGTCTTTTTTCTAAGTATTTTTTTTTTGTTATACAGAAGAAGTCATTAGAAGTTTTATAAACATGAGCAGGCTAACTATTGGCAGAAACTGTAATCTCTATGTAATGGTCACGTAACAGCTATTAAAATTAATTGCGTTTGGGCGAGAACTCTATATAAGATATAAATTAAAGAGATGCATCATGCATGCATGTGCAAGATGATGAGCAGATTAACTATTTGCAGAAATTGTAATCTCTTAAGTTTAATGATCACGTCACAGCTAATTTGGAAATAATTGCGTTTGGATGAGAACTTTTTCTAACACTTAAACTAAGGATATGCATCATGCATATGTTTATGCATCATGCATATGTTTAAGATAATTCCAAAGATCCGTGAATAAGTCTACACTTACCATCACTGTTTTTTTGTTTTTGTTTTTCTGTTTGCCAGCATATAACGTCAATAACTATGTGAAGCACCAAAGCGTTATCTGAGGAAAGTGCTATACACCGGATTTCTGATTGGTTGATATTTTAAATTTTCTATGCAACTGGTAAGTGCCGTGGCTTTTATTTTTTTTGGCTTTGAAACAATAGATGTAAATTTATTTGCTGTAACTATTTTTGTTGGTGTTGAAGTTCCGTAGAGCACTATTTTTTATGTTCTAGAAACAAAGCTTTCTACAGCTCTTTTTACCTTTTAGAGATATTTTTGTTATATTTTTTTTAAAGAAAAAACATAATTAAATGACATATATGACTCTCAACTAAATTTTGCCTCTCTAGAATAGTTGCAGCCGCAACCCAATCACCCTCTTAAGAGTTTTGAAGAAAACAAAGGGGTTGATTAATAGTGGCTCTAATGTTAATTTTTTTTTTTAAAAAAATTTATGCTGTAAATTTTGTAATTTTAGATTTTGATTTTCTTGTTGTAAAATTATTTGAAAGATCAGTTACAAAAAAAACATTAAATAGAAATTTGAAAGATTTAAAAACATTAAACATAAGTAGAAATTTTGATTTCTTGAGTTATTATATTTACTTTTTAAGATTTCGGATTGTAACTCTAGATTTTCTTAATAAAACTTGATTACTTTGATTTTACTGATGTAAGGAAAATTATGATGTATAGAATACTCATAACCATCACAATCAACTCAAATATTTGGTATCCACTACCATACAGTTTTTTTTTTTGAATTTAAGACTACTTACATTGGACATGTTGAATAAGTCATTCAGTAGCTTAAACCAATGTATAAAGTGTTGAATTAAGAAAAAATACACGTACCAGTTGAATAGCTTCAATATGTTGAAAAAAAAAGCAGATGGAACCCGTACTGCTATACACTCTCTTTCTATTGGTTACTTATATTTTAGTGTTTTTCTATTTTCACCATTATTTTATAAAACAAAACTTAAAAAAAAATAAAAATTATAGCAAAATTTATTATTTCTTATAACCTATCAATAGAGATTAGTTTCAGTTAATTTGGATATATATATTAAAATTTTCACTTTTTCTTAATGATTTTATTTTTTTATTTTGAATCAAGTGTTTTGGTATTTTTAAACTTTTTTGTTTAGTAGGTATTAATTATAATATTTTAATATCTTAAATAATTCTTAATATGTAGTTACCAAAGTATAATTGACATAAGTATGAATTAAAATAATGAAGGAAAGTATTGAATTTTATCAAACAAAACTATTGTGGAGTATAAAATGAAATGGATGTTAAATAATACTCCTATGGAAGAAAGAGAATAAACCAAATGTAGGGCTGGGCATTTTATCCGTTAAATTTGATTCGATTCGTTATCCGTTGCTATTCGATTCGAAAATTCCGAATATCCGTAAGCTTTCGAAGCAAAGCAAATACTAAAATTCAATATCCGTCAAAATCGAAGCAAATCACAAATATTAAAATTTTGGGAAGCGAATATCCGATCCGATCCGTCAATATATAAATACATGTATATTTTGATTATATTTAAAGTTTTAAATGTATAAAATTATATAATTATTATTCAATTCATATTATTACTTATATAAAAGTATTACATAAAAGGAAGAGAAAATATTTACGATAATTATAATTTTTTTTTAAGTTTTGTGTTATTATAATTTTAACTAAGTTTAAAAATTTACAAAATATGAAGATTCATTGCTTTTTTTAATTTTTATCTTTTATATCATGCAAAAAATATATTTTACAAAACAAATTTGTATCAAATTTTTAAGATTATTTGTATTAATCAAAACAAATGAGAGATCCGTAAGTATCCGCGAATATCCGCAAATATCTATTTATTTTCCGGATATCCGTTTTTCCGAATATCCGTATTTTTCCGAAGCAAAGCAAATCGAAAAATCAGATATCCGTAACATTCGAAGCAAATCACAAATACCTTCAAAAACCCGAATATCCGATCCGTGCCCAGGCCTAACCAAATGTACTCTGTCTCCCTCTAACCGAGGTCTGGGCAAGATTCCACGAGCTGTTTGACCATTATATCACACTAACTGACTAACATACAATCCACTACCTTTTTTTTGGCAACAACAATCCACTACCATACATGATATCATTACAAGATTCATAGATTATGAAATGGCAGAGTTTTATGTATCGCACGTTTTCTAAATAAATTCAATATTGAAAACAATCTGTAAGAAAATAAAAATATAATATAATTATCAAAATAAAATATCCAACATTCTCTTATATGAAAATCGCTAAATAGCAAAAAAAATTTTTATCTAAACACAATCAACAAGAAATTTGATCAAATTATTAGTCATAAAAGAACTGATCAAAGTAAATTTAACTTGCGACATAAAAAAGTAAATCTAACCATACCCGACCAATTCAGTTTATACAAATATGTTAGCTTAAAAAAGAAAAGGTTAGCTTTCTGCGTCAATTTTGATGATGATGTAGTTGTAAACACATATATCTATCTTATTAAAACAGAAATATTCTGTTGGACCTAACATTTATTTTGTAAGTTTTTAAATTAAATACATCTTTATACTTTATAGTTAAACATACATTTAATCACTAATGTTCTTTTCTTTATACTACTATCCATGTTTCCAAACAATATACTTATTTCTTTATACTACTATCAGTGTTTCCAAACCATATACTTATTTCTATATACTACTATCAATGTTTTCAAACAATATATTTTTATACTACCATCAATGTTTCCAAATAATACAATAATTAATCTTATTTATTTTATATCTATCATTTTCTCTTTAAAATTTTGTAGAAACGTCATAATTTCATAAATTGCAAAATAGTGAACTTTAAAATTTCAATTATAAGATTACAAATTATGAAACTATTACAATTTAAATCCAATTAGATTACATATCGGTCATCCATCAGTTTAATCGGTTAGTCTCAGGTTTTAATGATTTTTTAATATAAATATTTTAAAAACATAAATTGAATTGTTAGATTTCCGGATTAACCGGTATAATCACAATCGGGTTGATTTTTAAAATACTGATTTAAATGAAAAAATATTTTAAATACACACTCTTAAAAAGTTACCAAAATATTTGTTAAATTATTAGTGAAATTTTTCATCGTAAAATATTCCGCGCTTCAAAAGCGCGGGTCAAAATCTAGTTTAACTATTAAAACTTGAAAAATGAATGAAAAAAGGAATTAAATGGTTGTATTGGACCGTCTAGGACCACCATCACATTGATTCACATATAAGCCTAAATTAGTTTGACGGTGTCAACGCTTACTCTAGTAGGGGTCGGCAAAAACCCCAGAAAATCAAACAAGACCAACCAAACTTAAAATGACCCAAACAAAACCAAATTAAGCAAATCACTCATCCAAATGGTTTAGTTTGGTTTGATTTTAAACCGAACTAAATAAAAAATGTTTTTAATTAAATTAATTAAATACATTAGTAATCTTAAAATTCAAAATATTTAACCATCTAATTTAAATAACTAAACATAATTTTATATTTTTTACTTTTAGATGAATAGAAAAATATAACAATAATGATAAAAAGTATTGAATTACTTTTTTTTTATTTTTTTATTGTAAAGTTAGTTTTACATTTTAATATGAAATTTAACAATTTAGTGTTAAATAATAGTTTATTTTATGTTTTATAAATTATATTTTCGTGACCAAACTACAATAAAACTAAAAACTAACTTGATTGAATTACACAAATACAACAAACCCAAACAAAACCAAAACATACACAAGTCAAATCAAACAAATTCCAAACCAAATCAAACACAAACTAAGCTAAAATCATTTTAGTTGACTTGGTTAAAATTTTCTTTCTCAAACAAATTATGTAGGCCCGAATTTAAATCGATTTACCCACCCTTACTTACTTCCATCACATAGATCTTTTTTTAACATTATCGTCTATTTAATTTTAGAGGTTATTTGTGAAATAACAAAAAAAACATTATTAGATTTTTAGGAGGGTAGAAGGAAATAAGGTGATTTTGGTTAGTTAGAACATATCTAAACAGATCTGAAACTTTAAATATATAGAGTTTTTTGTTCTCGAAAAAGAAATTCCAAAACTTCAGATTTAAAGTTTTGAAAAGTGAAATTCTATATTTGAAATTTCATTACCCAAAATTTTAGGTTTGAAGTTTCATATTTTATTTGTATTTTAGTCTTTTCAATTACAAATCGCATTTATATTTCTTAAATGTGTTTTCGTTTATCGTTTTAATCCTTAAAACTTTTATATTTCATAAATATTTTAAAATTAGTTTCTATAAATTTATGTTCTAAACATAAATTTAAATAAAATTTAAAATATTTTAAAATAAAATTTGGCAACGAAAATATTACAAAAGAAACTTAATATTTTTTGTAGTATAATATTTTTAAAATTTATAATATTTCAAAAAAAAATTATAGTATTTTAAAACTAGAATTAAACAATAAGAATGTAGCATTTTCTTATAGTTTAATATTTAATTATGTATTTCTATTTATAACTTTATATTTTAGTGCAATTTTTTAAAATAATATTGTTCTAATATCTTTATATATGTGTTTGGTATTTGTAAAAGTTTTATCAATTTATATTAATTATAACCAATAAAAATCATAGTGTAAAATACAAATAATTTTGAAATTAAATTTGAAGTTTTCTTTTGGAGAAGAATACCATGAAACTTCAAATAAAGAATTTTGAAAATTTTGGTTTTTTTTTGGTTTGGATATTAGGTGCAATTTCTGTTAATTAGTGTATTTTATGTATTGTTTATATTTTCAATAAATTTATAGATAGCGTATCGGCATGTGCATGTCTGTAGAATGAATTGTACATGAATGATAGCAAAAGTACTAAGAATCTAGGTATTTACGTCAAATGACAACTGGTGACAAGAAACATCATTTTGGTTTTAATTTTTTCTTTAAAAAAAAAGCATTTTGGTTTTGAAAATAACAGGAAAATGATTTTCAGTAATAACAATAAACGTCATGCTCAGTGAAATTTATAATTTACCTGTCAATATTGAATTTTATACGAAAATATATGGAACATAACATTTGCTTCTTTTCTGCAACATACAAAATATTACTAGTTAAAAAATTTAGAACACATACACACACATATATATAATATTGAAACTTGAAAAGTAAATAAAGACGCGTAAACAAGAAACATCACTTTCAATGAATTTATTGATTACCTGTCAAACATCTGAATTTTATTCATCAAATATATGGGAGATAACATTTGTTTCAAACGACAAAATGTTTGTTTCTAGAAAAGAAAAAGACACACAGATATATATATAAATTAATAGTGTAGAAAATAAATAAAAAAATCCGAAAGGTTTCCTCCTTGAGCAACTTTGTTTTATTTAAAACCGAACAAAAGCAAAACCAAAAGCCACAAGAAACCCCAAACCTAAAAGAACAAAACAAAAACACGGACCTCCGTAAGAAAAAGAGAGAAGAAATGGTGCGTTTCTCAACTGCAACGATGATCTTTGCGGCGGCCATGACGGCGATGGTTTTGGTTTCGTTGCCGGAGGTGGAAGCGCAAACGGCTACTACTTGCGTGAACAAGCTAGTCCCCTGCTTCAGTGCTCTGACGACGACGACGAGGCCACCAAAGGAATGCTGTGACTCGATCAAGGAAGCGGTGAAAGATGAGCTTCAATGTCTCTGCACCGTCTACAACACTCCTGGTTTGCTCTCTGGGTTCAACGTCTCTACTGCACAAGCTCTCAATCTCAGCCGTCGATGTGACGTCACCACCGATCTCTCCGCTTGTTCCGGTACTTTCTTCAGATCTCTCAGATTTTTTTTTTTAGTTATTGATTAGAAATAATGTTGTTGGTTTATTTTTCAGGTACTGGAGCTTCATCGCCAAAGGCCTCTTTACCTCCTCCAGGTATAAACAAAACTTTCACTTATAAATTTATTTTTTCTCGGTTATTTTTCTAGTTTATCAATTTCTAAAATTAAGTTTCAAGTTTTGTTTGATGGTGATTATACCATTTGATTGATTAGTCTGAGAGTTAAGTGATAAAATCAATTGCTGTTAATAAGTCAAGAAGTCAAGAACACATTAATCCTTTTTTTTCTCTAAAACAATGTTGAGTGTGAATGCCAGCTTTTTCTTCTACTTTTTTCTGCCTCCTATATTGACTTATTCGGACATAGTCACTAACATGTCAGGTTAATTTATTTGTCTATTATTGTTTTATACTACTGTATATTTTATAATTGTTGTGAATTCTTAAGTGAGGTGTATATTAATAATATGTATTTGAGGTTGTAAAAGAAAGTAAAGTAATGAAAAAGAGAGAGGGATGAGACGTGAGAGAGAGAGAGAGTTGCAAACTGATTCTTATAGATTTCTCAGCACAAACACATTCCTTTTATAGTACAAAATTTAATGCTTAGTCATCTCTTCTTTACTGAAATAAAGACACGTACTTATGACAATATGATGTCAAAGTGAGACATGTGTCTTTTTGGATAATCACACTTATATTTATCTTTAACACTCCCCCTTGATTATCCAATTTGTGTTACGTAGTGCCTCGTTAAAAACCTAATCATGGAAAAACCCAATGGGATAAAAACCATGACAAGGGAAAAAGAGTACACTGACGTAATCTCTCCCTGAGAGTAATGGACATAGCTTTTTCTTCATAAGTCACGCAAACGCCGCATCCCGATACCATAGACGTGTTTTCGAAATGTTGTAGTCGGAAGAGACTTGGTGAACAAGTCAGCCGGATTGTCGCATGACCGTACATATTCGATGTCCACTTCTTTATTTTTCTCGAGCTCCCGAATGTACGAGAAAAATCTTGGAGGGATGTGCTTCGTTCTGTCGCTCTTAATATAGCCTTCTTTGAGTTGAGCGACGCAAGCCGAGTTATCTTCAAAAACTTTCGTTGGCTCTTTCTTGTTAACTATTCCGCTTGAATCTTGTATGTGGTGACTCATTGACCTCAGCCACACACATTCTCGACATGCTTCGTGAAGCGCAATAGTCTCTGCATGATTCGAAGATGTTGCAACCAGAGTTTGTTTTTGGGACCGCCATGAGATCGCGGTTCCACCAATTGTAAAAACGTAGCCGGTTTGCGATCGAGCTTTATGAGGATCTGATAAGTATCCTGCATCTGCAAAACCAACCATACCAAACTCGGGTTTTCTAATATACATTAACCCTAAATCAACTGTACCTTGTAAATAACGGAATAAAGCATTTATTCCGTTCCAATGCCTGTGAGTAGGAGCCGAGCTATATTTTGCTAAGAGATTAGTTGCAAAAGCAATATCAGGCCTGGTACAGTTTGCCAGGTATAATAGCCCACCGATAGCACTCATATAAAGTACTTCAGGACCTAATATCTTCTCGCTATCTTCGCAGGGTCTAAAAGGATCACTCTCAACATTGAGAGATCTACCAACCATTGGAGTACTCAAAGGAGTCGCTTGATCCATACGAAAGCGTTTCAATAACCTTTTCGTATAGTTTGATTGATGCACAAATATTCCTTCTCGGAGGTGCTCTATCTGGAGCCCAAGACAAAACTTTGTCTTGCCGAGATCTTTCATTTCGAACTCCTCTTTCATATGAGTTCGAGCATCATCAACTTCCTTTTGAGTTCCAATCATGTTCAGGTCATCTACATATACAGCGATGATCACAAAGCCAGATGACGATTTCTTAACAAAAACGCAGGGACATATCGCATTGTTCACATATCCTTTACTCAAGAGATAGTCACTTAAGCGATTGTACCACATGCGTCCGGATTGCTTTAATCCGTATAGTGATCGCTGTAACTTGACCGAACATACCTCCCTGTGTTTTTCTTTCAATGCCCCTGACATTTTCAATCCTTCAGGGAGTCTCATATATATATCATTATCCAACGATCCATACAAATAAGCTGTCACAACGTCCATGAGATGCATTTCAAGATTTTTTGACGCCGTAAGGCTCATCAAAAATCTAAACGTAATTGCATCCATTACCGGGGAATATGTTTCCTCAAAATCAACTCCCGGTCTCTGAGAAAAACCTTGGGCTACTAATCGGGCTTTATATCGTGTTACTTCATTCTTTTCATTTCTTTTTCTCACGAATACCCACTTATACCCAACAGGATTTATATTCTCAGGCGTTATGACGATAGGTCCAAAGACATCTCTTTTATTCAGGGAGAGTAATTCAATTTGAATGGCCTTCTTCCACTCCTCCCAATCATGTCTTTTCTGACATTCTAAAATGGACCTTGGATCGGGATCATCACTTTCGTGATTGATTTCTTTGGACACAGAAAAGGAGAACATTCCATCAACATCTTTTATTTTATTTCTGATCAATAACTTTTGATCAAGGGCGTAGTTGATGGAAATCTCATACTTTTCTGTTCCCTCCTCGTCATCTGGATCCTTATCTTTATTTGGTTCTTCTTGAACCTTTTCACTTATGCCTTCTTTCAGACATTTTTTAATATCAGGTTCTTCTGGAACCTTTCCACTTTCCTCAACCAATTTCTTTTTCTTTCGGGGATTTTTATCTTTCGAACCAGCTGATCTCCCCCTCTTTAACTGAACCCTAGGTTCATTCGTTTTGTTTCCATCAATTTGTTCCCCAGGAACAACCACTCTTGATGGAACATTTTCAAAGGGTATATATGATTTCATCACCCTTCTCATATCTGTGAACACACCTGGTAACTGGTTTGCCAATTTATGCAAATGCACAATTTTCTGAACTTCCAGCTCTCTTTGATTTGTAGGGGGATCAAGGTGTAACAATGATCGTGTACACCATGTAATCTCTTTTAGAAATTCTTCTAATTCTTCCCCCTAACGCTGGAATTCATTCTTATTAAGATGGCAATCGGCAAACCGTACCGTAAACATATCACCAGTTACTGGTTCCAGATATCTCATTTACGGCTTGTTCTAACTCTTTCAGAGTTTTATCGTTCCCGAGAATATTTTTAATTCTCCAGGGAATACTAAGATGCAACTCAAGTCATTTGTGTCCTGCCAGACATATCAATATTGCATCTATTATAAATTTTCTCCAGTAACCTCGGAACAAGCCGTTTTTCATACCTCAAGGTTATCTTTTATTTCATTTTCTGGAGAAATATATACCTTGGACCTTTTGTCCAAGAATCTCTCGTTTTTCTAACGAGCTTTATATCGAATAGATTGCCTCATTCACTCTTTGGCTAATCAATTCACTCTAACCTCATACATAGAGGTATATTCATGATCATGATCATCATTTATATAGCGCTTTTTCATTTATTTATTGTCGACAATCTATTTTCTCTTTGGTTCCATCTTTTTACCCGTACTGATATGGTTAATCGAGATCTCTTTATCATCATCGATGATTTACCCAGGTACCTGACTACACATTAACCCATATCAACGGTCTCTTTAAGAGATTCGTCCTCTATTCATATTTTTGCTCCATTTGAGGACACTTTGGAACCAAAGTGGTCTATCACGTCTCTAGCGTGCCATAGACTCATATATCGTCCTTTTAGGACACATTTTCTTATTAGAGCCTTTTCAGCTGGATTATGAGATCATTATTTTATCAAAATGTCTGGCAGGCATTTTATGAATGGATTGTCTTATATAACTTTCATGATAATCCATTTCTCATATCTCATTCCATCAGCTGGTTATATGCTTCCAGCAACCTTGCGAGCATATTTCTGATTAGTCCATATACTTCATCCCTTTTGGATTGTATATGACTCTATTACATGCATAACTGCATGTTTACACCTAATCATGGGAATCATCGTATTTGAATCTACTTTATCAAGTTCTTTTTCGAGTGAACAGAATATTCTCATTGTTCCACTCAATAAGATTCTTTAATTTTCCCCCTCGAGATGATGACACTCCATGTCTAAAATCTCGTACTGAATCTCACTCTAGAACCAATAACATATTCAGATTTCCCATTTTGGGATGAATTATGTTTCAAATCCTTTAGAATGAGATCCTGATTTGGGACTGTTTAAAGAAATCACATCTATTGAACTTGTTTGATGATTCAACATCCATGATGGTTTCTTTGTTTTTTTAAGACATGCTATATGTGAAAAACCTTTAGTTTTTCAACATTTCACAATAATGTCGATAACATTATTGGGGATGGCTATATATCAGTAAACTTCAGGTTTACTA